>NC_133758.1:47571363-47874393 GCF_036562045.2 Rhinolophus sinicus
GAATTGCTGGATTATATGTAACTCTATTTTTCATTTTTTGAGGGACCACCATATTGTATTCAATGGAGGACTTTTACATAAAGATTATTTTTGAGTTATTTTATTACATGTTTTACCTTGATATGAGTTATATTACAATGCATTGTATTTCTACCATCCAGATTTCATCTTAGATGCCAATACTTGAGATCTACCCTGTTAATTTTTGTGATCCTTTCATGATGGAAGAACTTTGGTTACAAAAGCCTAACTATGCTGAAGGAAATATTAAAATGCTACATCAAGAAGAGAGGAGACACTAGGACATCTGGAAATCATTAGCATCAATCAAGAAATCGTTGCCTTACAAATATTGCTATGAGTGTTCCTTGTAGTTATAAAATCTAGCTATCTAGGAGGAGGAATGAAAAGGTAGTTTTGCTGAGTAAAGAGTAATTAGCTTAGACCCCAAGGAAAGCAGATGTTGGCTTTCATTTTCTAAATACCACACTGGAAAATCTTGTATAATGCTATCAAATTGTGATATTCCAGGCAAGGCACTGCCAAATTTGTTCTCAGGCTTATTTCAAAGTGGAAGTTTTACCACCTGGAGTCCCGTGATGACACACAGTCTAAATGGAACCACATAGTAATGGGAAGGAATAGATACAGAAAGTCCTTAGAGAGGAAGTATTTTTGAATTCTTGTGAAAAACACCAAATGCCCACCAGGGATGAAGCCAACTGACAACAAAAAAAATCTATTTACTTCATCCAATCAGTAATCTATCTGAAATATTATTACAGTACTGAAGTGACATACTGCCTATGAAAGAAAGAAAGATTTGTTGATTTCATTCTCATCAGTAGTTTCCTACATCTAGGTGGGAATTTTAGTTCATGTCAATTTTTGTTAAATCCTTGGATATTTTATTCAGTAGAAAAGAAGAAAGAGAATTATATGTATCCCAGGTTCTTTGAATACATATTTTTGAAATCTTATTTTCAAATTTCCAAAACAAGCTAATGACTTTTCAAATGGCTTTGTAACCCTTTGACCTTAGACAAAGACCTCATGAATTGGTTTTTCATAGGAGAAAAATGACAAGATGGAAAATGTTTCTGTTAAAATCACTTGAAATACAATAAGCCATTAGCTTGTTTTGCTTTTCTATAGAGGAAGATGACAGTGAATAAATTTTGGTTGCAATATGCACTGACATTCCCTTTAAAGTGGTTCACCAGATCTGTAATATCATAAATTACAATGCTGATGAGGAATCTCAAAACTCAGCCCCAGAACATACACAGCCCAATCATCTCTTCTTGCAGTTTCTTTTTCACAGACAAAATCTACAGGACATTGGCAATAATGAAGAGAGATTTCACAAAGGATTATTATTCAACATTTTAATCCTCATAAAAACAAACAGAATATTTAATAGGCCAAGTATTAAAGGTACTGGCAAAAAGTGTTTTGAAAGTATATGTATATATATTCATAGAAACCCTGATTATATTTTGCTGAAATATTGGAAGAAAGGTGTGGTTGTTTATATTTTGTATAATTAGTACTAGTTCTCATTAAGCATCAAATAGGAAATGTTTACAATGTTTTTTGTTTGTTTGCTTTTTACTTCATTTTAAAAGTTGGAAATTTAATCCTTAGGCTCATTTTACATCTTCAGTGTTTTCTGGAGGAGTCCTTCACATCATATTTTAATGGGAGTCTGGTAGAATAGTCCTTTTATAATTGCTGATAAGATAGGAGGGAGAATTTCAGTGATTTCTTCAGCAACTTCACTTACGCACTGCCCACTTGAACTTCACAGACCTACTGGTCTTCTAAGTTGCTTGTTGACTGACCCAGACATTTAAAAATTATTTCTTATGCGCCTGCTCTGTACTAAACATTATGTTTGGTGCCGAGTCACAAGAAAGACAGAGGAGGAACCATACCTGCCTTCAGGGAGCTGGGGTTGGACAGATACGAAGTAAACAACAACAGCATATATATCACCTTCTTTGCTAAGTGATTTGAAGAGTTTGGGTGTTATGGGAGTTAAAAGCAGGGGTCTCTAGGGCAGATAATGGATTGGAGAGTGGAATCAGTTGGGAAGCCCAGAGATAAAGCCAATGTGTTGTGTTAGGGGTTTTGGAATATAACTCTTCTAGGACTATTTGTGTTTTTAAAGGGAAACTGCTTGACTGAATTGAGTCTCCTGAAAGAATGACAGAGTGCTGGGAGGTATTCTGGAACAGGATGGCCTCCTCAGTGACCTTGCCTTCAGCTTTCTGCTCCATGCCACGCCACCTGAAAAGCATTGCATTCTCTTTTCTAATGGTCACCAAAGTCTGCTCTAGAAACAGATTTCTTAACCACTTTAATATCCTTTATGTTGTTGAATGCTTAAGGTTTGTTCTTAGTTTTAAACCCAATTCTCATCATCAAAGCATTTGAAGTGAGTGCCTTAGTATCTCACAAAATCAGATGTCTTTTGTCTGATGAAGCTTCTTTGGTGGTAAAACTACACAACATAAAATTTACCATATTAGCTATTTTTAAGTGAACAGCTTAGAAGTGTAAGGACATTCTCATAGTTGACAAGCAATCTCCAGTATTCTTCATCTTGCCAACACTGACACTGTACCCATTCAACACTAACTCGCCATTGCTCTTCCCCAAGACCCTTGGCAATCACTGTTCTGCTTTCTATTCTATGAATGTTACTCCTCCAAGTCCCTCATATAAGTGGAATCATATGGTATTTGTCTTTCTGTAACTGGCACATTTCAGTTAGCTCAGTGTCTTCAGGTTTGTCCACGTTGTAGCATGTATCAGAAATTGGTTCATTTTGAAGGCTGAATAGTATTCCATTGTTTGTATACACCACATTTTGTTTATCCATTCATACGTATGGACACGTGGGTTGTTTCCTGCTCTTGGCTATTGTGCATAATACTGTTATGAAGGTGGGTATACTGGCTTTTTGTTAAAAACAGTAATATACCTAAATGTTTTTTTACCTCTACATAGAGAATAAATTGATAAAATATAAATCACTGTGGGGGGAAAGGATTCAGGAAACCTGAGTGTGAGATATAACTGTATCTCGTATTCAATATATAACTGGGCAAAACGTATCCATCTTTGGGCATCAGTTTCCTCTCCTATGAAAGCAGATGATTGTTCTCCATCTTCAAGATCTGCACATGATCCTAACCACCACTCAGAAGAAGGCAGCCTAAGGTTATAGAAAATTAAGTGTTGGATTAATACAGATGCCATATAATATCTTTATTAATTGGGCTGCCCTAGGTCTTTAAATGACCTCATGCATATGTGGGGTTCTTTTTTTTTTTTAATCATCTCATCCTGAAAGAGAAGGGGAGATTAGGTCAGCAATTTACCAAAAGATTTTAGAAGTGCAAAAATAGGATCCTTTTTTCTATGTGGGAAGCTATGAAAAGAATGTTAAGTGCTCTCTTTAGCTTCTCCTTGTGAAGCGACACATGCTTAAGAGGGTCTGTCTAATAGTAAAGCAATTTTCATTGGAATATAAGTGAAATCTTTTGTCTCTGTCAAATGCAATTTAGGGAAACGGCTACAAAAATCTCATATTTAGAGCATGGTACAATCCAAGCTGTGGATGCAGCTAGGATCTTCATGGCCTAAGAATTATGTTAAATAATGCCTTAACATTTGAGTGGCTGTGAAAACCTAAAGCTAACCTCCCTGCTGACCCAGATTATTGGATCTTCATTCTGTTTCTCATGTTGTGAGTGAAATGGAGAGAGAACCATCTTTCCATGTGTCCACAGACTCATATTTTTCCTTAGAGATTTCTCTAGCATTTCTCCTTTAAGGATGGTCCACATTGTTTTGTGCACCTAAAACTAATAAAAAAAAAAAGGATGGTCCATGTGCTCATTTACTAAGACTCTAGCATGACAATGTCCTCTCAAAATCACTTTCTAAACACACACAGAGAGGGGCTATTTTTCAAAAGAAACTATTCCAGTGGTTGAAATGATTTTGTGCAAAGATATGAAATTTCAAGGAAGTCAGAATTATTAGGTTTGTATGTTAACCCTCAATTTATATAAGGTTTAGGTTTACCACATAAAATGGAAGATACCCAATATAAATATCAGATAAATAATGAATACGTTCTGTTGTGTAATGGGGAAAGTATGTCCCAAATGGTACATAGAACATACTTATACTAAAAAACATTGTTTATTGTAAATTCAAATGTAACTGTCCATCTCGTTTTACTTGCTAAATCTGGCAACCCTAAGTAGGCTGTATGAGACAACATGTTCGATTTGCTCACTTTTAAAACATCAGAACTCTTAAGAGAAGGGGATTTACTATCTAAAAGGCTCTCATAAACATGTATGCTAGCTTAGATTGTGCTTTGCTGATTGAGATACAAAACTGTAGCAGGCCAAGACTTCTGTAAGAATTTAAAAATAAAAGCTCCTTTTTAAAAAAAAAATAACTGAAAATCACAATGCAATAGATAAAGATAAACATGACCCCAGCACTAAAAAATATCCAGAGTAAGTGCAGTAAGAATCAGGTAGCAGACTTAGAAGAATTGCTCTAGATTCTATTTCCTTTTATTTTAATGGAAATCTAATTTGTGGCGTAACTCTAAACACAACTGCTAAAGACAGAGGTTTCTGTTCTAGTAGCCCAGAGACACATAATGAACTAAAAAGAGGGTAGAATGATTTTTAAATGGAGAAGATGGTTTTATTAGATGTAAAAGTGTGTGGTAAACAGAAGAGTTGCAGGACTAATAGCATTTTTACAAACCAATGATTTAAAGACTTTACAAACCACCTAAATAGGTGTCTCGCAAGCAATTGGCTGTTGCAGAAATAGCTCCTAATATCTGACTTGGTCTGTGCTCCAAGTTCCAACATTCCCCTCTACTTGTTTGCAAGTCAGCTCTTCAAAACTTGACTAGTCATATCAGCCAATATGGGCTCAGAGCCACAGGACCGTCCATTAGTAATTGGCAATGAGCCAGAACAGTACCAGACAATGAGATTTCTTGAGCCAAAGAATACAATTAAACCAAAAAGGGACATATTCAAATGCACAGGGCTGCTTTACTGGAAAACTGTAGCCTCCCAATCTCTCAGAGAAGGAAGGGCCCTGTCTCTTCTGAGTGCCAACTTTACGGATGGTGCAATGTTGATGGGAACAAGGTCTTGATTTTAAAATGTTTATTGATCAGCTGTTTGCAAGAGAAGAGCTTGCATCTATTTCAAGCAGAAAAAGATTCTGCTTTGTTCTCCCCTCTCACAATTGAAATGACAGGCTAAAGAAGGCTGAGCCAGTAATATATACTTGACTCGGTCATCTTTCTCATCTGATATAACTAAAGCTGACCTCCTCCCCCACGCCCCCAGCCTAAGTCGGCTTCCTACTTGAAAATAATACAATGAATAAATAAGACAATGAACCCTTTGAGAGTTCTGGAAAGGTTTCGTGTTTTCCTTTCTGGGAGGGTGAGGAAGGAGAGGTGACTTATAACGATCCCTTTTGTCACCCACTGATCCTTATGGGTCAGGGACCTCAAATCAAAGTCCTTCTGCCCAGTGTCGCTCATGCCAATAGTATGAACGAGAATATATTTGGTACAGCAGAGCAGAAACTTTATTCTTTGATCAAGGAACTGTTAGCTCAGGCAACTTCTCCTTAATTTTGGGAAATCAGGAGAGTCGTAAAGGACTGATGGGTGGTAGGTGGGTTCAGGGGTGGGAATTTCTGAGAAAGGGTAGAGAATTCTCGGAATTGCAGGGGAGAATGTGCAGTTTCCAAACATCCTTCGAGCATGCTTGGCCATACATTGCATATCTTATTTTAATGTTAAATCTCCACCCTTTGGCATGATTTTTAGTATGCTAATGAAGAAAAGTTCCTCAAAAGTCACTTGGGAAGGGGTTTCGGGCACCATCTTGGATCTTCCTAGTGCAGACCGGTTTCTTAGCTGTGGTCCTTGGATTTCTTATCTGGTTACTGCTGGAAGGCTTAGCTTGCCTTGGAGATTTCCATCCCTTCTTGACAGTTCAGCCTGCTTTTGTCAAGGGATATGTTGTCAGAGAATCAGAGAAGACAAGAAATTAATAGACATTTAAGGATTAACTAATAATGTGGTGGCACAACCCCGTGACACTGTCAAGATCGAAAAGTGGAGAAAGAACCTCCTCTGGTCCCCTTTCCTGAGGCTTTTGAAGAGAAAATATAAGTGAATGATCAAAGCACACACCTTGCTATCATCCTTGACTGCCCTTTACTCTTGAGCTTCTCATTTACTAAGCCTCTGCAGTCTCTTCTTTCTCCCTCCCAAGATCTCTCAGATACCACCGTTCTTCTCCACTTTGCCATGGCCTTAGATCAGGCCCTTATTGGCACTCACATGACCTTCCTCAGCTACCTCTTATTGGCCTTCTTCCCACTAGCTACTCCCGCTCTTGTGTATACTGCACAGCTATCAAAATTGCATTTCTAAATTGTACATCGGATCATTAGACCCATTTTATCCATGACGGTTCAAATTCCTCAACATGATTCTAGAGCCCTTTCTTACCTTTATAGTATATTTCCTACCACTACCCTCATCCCCAAGTGCTCTGCTCCAGGTATTCTAAACATGTTCCCTAAATGTGTGGTGTTCTTTCATGCACAAACCTCCCAGTCTTCAGGCCTCCCTGATGAACCCATTCTTGAAAACCTGGACCAGATGCATAGCTTCCTGCAGCGTGCAGTTATAACTCTACACTGTGACCCTGCAACTTTCTTAGCGGTCTTGGATAGTTTTAAAACTGTTTATACCACACTACACGTCACAGGCCTTCAGAAAATGTTTGCCATAGTAAAGAATAAACCCTGATTGTTTCTTACATTTTTTTTCTTTTTTATCTCTTAAATGTCAGCTTGGCAGTGAGAAATGTAGGAAGGAATACACACACACACACACACACACACACACATTTAATTCTCAACTTCTTCTCAAACCCTTCCTTCCCCAGGCCCCTCCCTCACCTCCAGAATAAACATATCAACAACAATGCCCTGCAGATTCTTTCAAGAGTGTCATCACCATTTTAGCTCCACTGTCCTCCCACCAGCCATGCTGCAACCCACATTTCTTTTATCAGGAAGTGCAATCTGAGAGTTGGAATCTGAGTTGGACAGGAGCACAGTGCTCTTTGCCTAGGGGGTGCCCAAAGTCTGTCAGCCATCACCGTAGGAGGTAAGCAGAAAAGAAAGTCCCTAGACAAGCCAATAGGATGGCAACTAAGGAAATCAGGAGTCTAAAGCCGAGGGTGGGGGAAACCAGACACATTTGTGCTTGCTACTGCTTTGGGGAAGTGTGGGGATTCAGGCAAAAGAGGTGTAGAAACTATTAATAATGTGAATCTGGGCTGGATACCATTGCTAAACCCGCTATGCCGGCAAACGCTATTTTCTGCCTCTTTCTCAGTCATCGTCATAAATTTTGTTTTTACTTTATTACAGTCAGAACTTCCTCCCTCTAGGTCAGGTCCAGAGCCCACATATTCTTGTGAGATGAAAACAAGTCATTTAGTTACTGTTCTGCAAATTGTTTTAAAACATAGCCTAATGGACAAACATATGACTCGCCTTTCGGCATCAGGCCACCTGTTCTCTGAAGTTTAGACCAGAATGTAAAAGATGGTCACTGCAGAGCTGTGCTGCAGAGACAGGGGAAAAAACAAACAAACAAACAAACTGCAACACGTCTTTAGGAGCTTTTCTGGAGAAACAAGCTTAATAGTTTGTTTGATGCAGCACTTTTAACGCTAAATTAACCTCCTCAAGGGCTGTAACTGAAGCTTTTAAACACAAACAGGGAGACCCAGTTTATCTGTGTGACCTGGTCCTGGAGGCCAGCAGTGACCCTGGGGCCCTGGTGCAGGGGAGAGCTGCCCTTGACAAACACCTTACCCAGTTCAGGGCCAAGGGCAAGTCTGAGAGGGCAGGAGAATAATGGTTGAGCCTAATTCTACGGCTGAATGCACCAGGTAACCCTCAGCCTCCCAGGGTCAAACTGTGAACCCCCTGAAAACCATCACAAGGGTGAGCCCTCACCAGGGCCACACAGCTGCGTGCTTTTGTCAATGCCCCCCTGTCTTGTGGACTCAGGAAGAGAGAACTGTGGCTCCAACCACTCCACATGGCTGTTTGTGGAATCCATAAATGGAGGGCAGGTTATCCAGCTTGAAATAAGCTCATTTGAAACTTTGTATTCCAAAATCTCAGTGGGTATGACTCTGAATGGTGTTTCCAAAATATACTGCGACAGTGGTTTTTCAGAGTAGACTTCAAGGAGCGCTCCCAGGACCCACTGTACAGTACGAATGTGTGTGTGTCTGTTCACCTGTATGCACATGTGCAAGTGTGTATTTACATGTGTGGGAACATGTGCATTCATATACTGTGAGTGTGTGCGTGTGTGTCCATGTGCACGTGGATTTAAGTGTGTGCACACTGTGTCATGTGCAAGTGTGGACAGGTGTGGTAAGCACCCTGCAGTGGGGTAACAATCAGTAAAGAAAGCTGAGCAGAGGCACTCACTGCATCAGTCAGAGCAGTTACATTTAATCATTTTGCATATTTAGTTGAACGATGCAATTTTATTTGAATCAAGGGCTGTGCTGCTTAAAGGGAGAAAGAAGTGAGAAGAAGAGAGAGAAAAGAAGGAAAGAAAGGAGAAAGGAAAGATGAGAAGAAATGAAAGAGAAGGGGAGGGAGGGAAAAGGAAAAGAGGAAACCAATTTTAAAGGGAAAGGAGGAAAGAGTCTTTATCACCTTCTCCACTCAAATAAATTGCCATTATTTCCTCCTCAGAGTTTGGCATAAGTAGTGTGCCTTCTGGGTGGCAGAAGGATGAAAATTGTCCCCCCAGAACCCCTGAATGTTTTCACCTAGACTACCGTCTGGTGATCATCTGGGCTTTTTTGCCACATGCACAGAACTGGGGTCCTTTCAGGGGAGGTTCTGGGCTTTCTCAGAGGGGTGGTCATGAAGCCTGACTGTAGTCTACCGTGAGCCCACCCCCCCACCCTGCCTAGTTGCTGCCCCACCTACAGAAAGGCTAGAAGTGGGTATAGTTAGAGAATCTGAGGTCTCACAAACATGCCCCATTTGAAGGGAAAAAGCTTATTAATACATTTGGCAACATGGATTTTGTGAAGATTTAATCATACAAATAAAATTTTTAAGGCTCTGAGGGATAAGAGTAGGGTAGAGAGTGATAGTGATTACCTTTCATGAAAGATTTGCATACACTAGAGCATCGTGATCAAAAAGAAATGTGGGATTTCCTGTTAGCAAGCTGATGGGTGCTTTTGGAGTCAGCTCTGTTCCAAGAGGGGTTTACATGGTGATCAAGGCCATTCTAGCCTGACGGATCTTCTTCAGACTGCACTTTGCTCCTCCCAGCCTTGGTTTGGAGCTGCCAGGATCCCCAAGAAATTGAGGACCCAGTTATAATGTTAACAGGGCTCCCTTCCCAATGAACTCACCCGACCAGATAAGCTCCTACAAGACCCGGGGTGGGTTAGTGAAGAGCAGATTTAGTTCACAAATCACCTGACATACTTCGTGCCATAAATGTGAGTTCCAGACTTCAAAGAGTAATGCGTGTTGATCGCACTAGTCGTGAGGTGGACTTACTCAGAGTAAAACGAGGTTGAGTGGTTTCTTTCCTAATTTTCATCCAAAGCTAGATTGCTAGATTATGCCTTACTTTTTCTTGTTATTCCTGCACATATGTGAGGATTCCTTCTTCTTTGTCTTCCCTGAGGAATATAGCATGCCCACCGTCTTGGCCCACATCCGAAAATCTAGACCTTAAACTGAAAGACAGATACCTCTTGCTTCTGCTCTCATTCCTCTGCTAATCCCATTCAAAGCCATAAGGGGATTTCAAACCTTCATTGTAAATCTTTATCGACTAGGCCTATATGACGTCTGTCTGGGCAGGGGAGTAAGCCACTGGATGAATAATGACTCGGCTGGGACAAGCTCGCCATAGCCCCCGGCTCCGGAGCTCCAAGCTTGCTGGTCTAAAAGGTGTGTAATAGATGAGGGAATACGGACTTGGTGTTCTGGTGTGCTCGTCTTCCAGATAGCAAATGCTATGTTGTCACTTTTAAGTCAGCCACAACTCTTTCTCCTATTTTCGTATACCCTTAGAGGGATCTTACAGGGACAAGAATGACAGCCTCCCTAATAGTTGGAGGCACCAGGAGCCAGCACTACTGAGAGAAAGCAGAGCACAGCTTTTGGTCTGAAGGGGTCTCATCTGTGGAGATCATACGCCTATAATTTGTTTCAGAGCTAAAGCGCTTTCAGATTTATTCATTATCACCGTTGCCGTGCCTTTGTTCAGCACTGGGAGGTGACCCGTGCGAGTTGATGACAAACATACGAGGAGGATGAGCTCGAGCGCAGGTGTCCTGATTCCAGACCCAATGCTCTTTTCCACTGCTTGAGAATGCCCACCCTCAGTGAAAAAATAAGCAAGACACTAATGAACTTCACACTCAACTCAACAAGCACTTGCCAAGTGCAGACGGTGTGTGATTCTGTGCTGGGTTGTGGGTGCTGTGCACCAGACAGGCAGCAAGCTTTGTGACTCAGGAAGTCCTCGGCTGGAGGGAGACAGTCAAGTAAAAAAAACCGTAAGTCAGGTGACAGATGCTGCACCTTAGTGCTACAGGTGAGGGAAGATGTGACAGGAGAGTGTAAAGAGGGATGACTGATGGGGAAAAACCTTTCCTGGCAGAGAGGAGGGTTCAGGACACAGAGCACAGAGAGTATGGGGTTGGGAGACCTGAACAAAGCTTTCCATGGGTCAGAGTGGAGAATCCGGGGTGAGGGGCGACATGCATCTATCATCCACGTTCTTTAACGCCAGGTTCATAACAGAGTCCAGATGTTATCCAATGGGCAGAAGGGAGCCATAAAGGATTAAGCAGGAGATAACTTGACCCACATAAAGCTTTGGGAAGATGCCTTTGATTTCAAGGAAAAGTTTGCACCTCCTTTTGGCTCACAGCTCCGTGGAAGCTCAAAGGGCTGCTGTGCACTGGCGCAGGTGTTTAGGAATCACTAGCTGAGAAAGTCATCTGGAATCATCTAGAAAAATAAGAGACCGGCATGAGAGAAAAGTTTCTTCAAAATTTTGTTTCTTTATGGTTAAAATCTTAGAGTTGCTAAAAAAAAGTTAAATATTTTATGTGTCTCTGTTTGGATTGTGTATTCCTTGAGGTTACTCCCTCACTACCCAGAACAACAGCATCAAAACGCAATAAATATTTCATCACGCTCTATATTGGAATGCCAGTGCCTGAGAACTGCTCTCTGCGCTTGCTTAACTCAGCCTGGGAGCTCATCAGATAAGATCAGGAGCACATCTCTCAGGTCTTATCCAGAGCTCACCCAGAGCACTGAGAGTCCACGTTATTCTGTACCTAGAGAAGCGTAGGCATTTTAAAGACATGAATTAATTTTTCTCTCCTCTCCTCTTCATCTTTAGCTTCAATCTTAAATACTATCTTAGAATTGTTGAGATCATCAGGTCTCAACTTCTTACTGAACACATGGAGGCACAGAATTAGGAGAGTAAAGGGACTTAACATTAAATAGAGAGAGGGTCTACTTATTGTTATTATGAGATGATTTTCTGAAATAGGATGGGAAGGATTGTGGATTGAAATCAATGGGTAACACTAGAAAGAACCATCATTAAAATTTAACCACAAAAAGACTCATCAAGCCAATTGTTTTGCAAATTACTTGTCTTTCTTCCTCCCTACAATCCTTCCCAAACTTGTGAAATTGGAAAAAAATATATAGTCACACACACACATATTATACGTATACCTTCCTCTCTCCCTTCCTTTCTTTCTTCCTCTTTCATTTTTTCCTTCTCGCTCTCTCTCTTGCTCTCTCTCGCTCTCTCTCTCGCTCTCGCTCTTATCTATCTAGTATTGAATAGGGAAATGCTTTGGTAATCAAAACATCAAATTTCCTAAAGAGATTTGGAAGTGCATTATAACATCTTGAGGGGCATCTGGTAGTGTGTAAATTTCTCTGGGTTTTACCTGCTTATAAAAAGGAAATCTGTTAAGAGTTGGAGAGTTTATACCTTTATTTATATTCATCAAAGAGATTACCTTGTTTCTTATTTTGTCCTGATAGTATCCCAATGTTACTCTCTCCTTTTGTATGTTTTGCAAATAAATCAAACAATGATACTTTATTTCTTAAATTAAATTGTATTTATACATATAAAAGCTAAAGCTCTTACAAAATCCTGGGGTTGATTTTTTTCCCTAGGGATCTAAATAGCTGAGGATTAAACACACACACACACACACACACACACACACACACACACACGTTGTAATTGTATCTTATGATAATATCAAAATTGATTTAAAAATCCAAGAGCTTGTTTTAATAATCACTATAGATCTGGATGCCTTTATTCTGAAGTGTGCATTAAACATTGTTAAATAAAAGTAGTTAGCTAGCAGAAATATCAGTGTGATTTGGTAGCTAAGACTCCAAATTATCACTAATACTACAATGTGGCCACAAATCCAAGGTTCCGTAAGTGCTAGTTAAAGCAACATGAATTTGTTTCTCTGTGATTTCCCCTACGCACAAAATGGGGAACGTCTCTAAACCCCAATCCTTTTCCTCAATTCCAAGTTGGGAGGCCTGGAACCACCACAAATGTGTATTTTCTAAGGCAATCAAAGGAGAAATGAGGAGAAGCTGAATGACTTCACATAAATTTCTGTATGTTTATGCCCCTCTGTGGCTGTCTGAGTCTCTGGAGTATACGTGACCTCTGCTTGTTTGGGTGACGGCCATGGTACATGGAGGAAACATTCTCAGAGCATAAAGAGTAGTTGTTCTGCTTCCAAAGTTTCTAATTACTTGTAACACGGCTACCTTTTCTTTTTCACAAAGCACTTTTGTGTTGAATTCGTATTTTTTAATAGGGCCTCTAAGATATTATTTTCATTATTCTGTTGATTTTATAAGACATATTTTTAACATTATTTAATACTGGTAAGTGGAAATGATATTATCTCATTTGGGTTGTCCAGGCAATTGTCACTGCTTAAAAATAAATAAGAGGTAAATTTGCACAGCAATAAGCACATATAGGCAAAAAAATCATTGCAATTTATCATCACCACAAAGAATCAGTTATTACCATAGGATGAGGAAATAGGAATCATCACCCTTGATATTGAAAGGCAAAAAAATAGCTGGCATGTTAGCAAGTATAATATTTATGATTGAAATTCTTTTAATAGTTCGAATATGAACAATTTCAGAGTACATTTGGGAAAACATCCCAAGGAAATCAGTGTTTATTTTATAATTGTTTTGGAACTAAATTGAATTTGGTGCTAATGTTTTTATAAAGGAAGGATTAATCTGAGCAAATAGCTGTAGCTCTTCAAAACTTTTACTATTTGAAACCCTTTTCAATGGTTAAAGATATTAGAGATGGAGTGCACATTTTTTTCTCTTACTGGCAAATTTTCAAAAGTTCAGCTCACAGTGATGCAAAAATTTGAGGTAGAGGTCTAGCAATGTCAAGTGTTAGTTATGTTGTCAGGGCCTTATATGGCTGGGTGTGTGCTCAAGTCCCAGAGGCTGGAAGCAGATGGACTTGTTCAGCGGCACTGCTGTCTCACTCTAAAGGACTACAACACCTATTGTTGCTGGGAAAGAGGACATGTGAGAACATTTCATTTCAGTACTTAGTCATAAAAGTGCTGTGTCGCCCAACACTGTTCTACAGTATACCCGGAGACTGTGCCCAGTTCTCCTTCCCTTTCAACTTTAAATATCTTTGAGCTCCGTGTTCATAAGTCTTGGGCCCACCTCTAACACAACCAGAGTAGTATAAAGAACAAAGATACCATCTAGTTCCTAAAGGCATGGGAGTTTCTGAGTCTACTTAGGCAAATGATTTTTTTTTCACGAGGATCAGCTCCATGCAAATATTCCAAACACAAGTCTTCATACACAAGTAGTCCATAGACCAGCCACACCCACATTGTCCAGGAGCTCATGAGAAAGGCAGGAGCTCGGGCCCCATCGCAGACACACTGGGTTAGAATCTTCATTTGAATCAGATTCATACCATATGCATCCATGCATTGGAGGGTTTGAGAAGCGTTACTCTTCTTGACCTCCTAGATTCTGTACACTTATCTATCTTGGCTACTAAAACTCAACTTCACTTTCTAATGTGGACCCTCACATGCTGGTTATCACATGCTCGATTTCCTTTGGAGCTGGTAACATCAGGGAAATGTATATTTGTTTCCAAACACGGAACAAGTCTTCCTTGTTAGTCTTCTACTTGACTAATAGAACTCTTTTACTGTCTATGGACATCTGAACCCTAATTATTTGTAACCCTATTGAAAGCATACCCATGAGATGTTGCGATCAAGAGAACATAGTTCATTGACTAAAGAGTAATTTCAACAGAAATTACATTTGTAATTGTATTTTTCCAATATCATAAAGCATATATTTAAAAAAATTCCCCTTTTCTCTCATATTTACTTCCTTTTATATACGATAGGACTCCAATCCCTCTCACCCTCGCTCTTCTTAAAAAGCTCCTCCTTCAAAGCTCGAACTAAAACTTTTCCTATAGTCCTAAACTGCCTATTCCAGCTTCTTCTAGCCTTTGTTTTTTTTCTTTTCCCTCAATTCTGCATGTAGAAAGACAAAGAAACCAGGTGGTCATGATGAAACCTTCTTGAACATCATGGGGAGAGAAAGGAACTGAATGAACAAAGGCCATGGTTCAGAGAAAGCCTGGGCACGCCTGTCTGTTAATAAGTTCCCCTTCCTGTCTATATTTCTCTCTAGTAGACTGTTTGTGGCAGATACAACTAGCACTCATCAGATTTCAGTTCTCATCAGATTTTAGGAATCCTTTTCTTCTTGAACATTCAGCTCACAGACACTTTCCAGCTTCCTTGATTCTAGGTGGGGACATGTGACTGGTTCTCACCAGTGAAATGTGAGCCCAGTGGTGGTGTCACCTCAGGGCTGAGGCATCTATAAGTGGAGAGGCCTTCTCTCTTTTCTTTTATTAACTGGCTAAATGTAGAGGACCTACTGGAAAACTCCTAAGCCCTTGGGCAATGGTGGGGACAGAAGGGTGTGGGAGGATACGAGGTGTTTTTGACCTTTTAGTGGCATTTGACAATAGCTGGAGACATTTCAGAATGCTATAATTAAGAGATGTTACTGGCACCTAGTGGGTCAAGGCCAGGTATGCTGCTAAACATCACACGATGCATAAGACAACCCCAAACAGAGTAACCCCCCCCCCAAATGAATAAATGATCCAACCCTAAATGTCAATAGTGCTGAGTTTGAGAAGCCCTGTCTTAGGTGATGGTGGAGTCACTAGATGAAAGGAGCCTGGTTCTCTCATGGAGCACCTCAAACTCTAACTTCTGCCACACATGGAATTGCAAAATGAGTAAGAAATAAACTCTCTGTGAGTGAAGACACAGATTGAGGGTTTTAGCAGTGAGCCCATCCTGACTGATAATACAGAGTTCTCCCTAGAACTGAGTCTCAGGGTGTTTCTGGTGGTCTGCTGTACAGACCTATGCAAGCTTTATTGAAATGGTCCATCTTATTTAGAGACTTTGAAATAAGCTGAGCATTGGTATGAAAATATCATCTTTCAGTTAGAAGCAATAGACTTTTACTGCAGCTTCATGCATTTCTGTCACTACATATCAGAGCCAACTCCAGGTGAAAAGCAGATACCTGTGGTTATTAAAGAATCACAGGTACCACAGCAATTTTTCTGTATTCTGTGCCTCCATCCTTAAAAGAGCGTGAGGCAAATTGGTCTCAGTTACCAGTGTGAAGAGGCTTTATTTGGGATTAATGTCATAGTAACACCTCCACTTCAATCCTTTCTCAAATGAGAAAAGGTATATTCTTCTATGGATTCAGACTTAAAATATTCATTTTGATTTTACAAACATCATAGACAACTGAAAGAGAAGTCACATTATTAGCAAGTTCCTATGGTCTGGAAAATAAGAGGTGAGCTTCTTGCTGCACTATGATTGTAATGGATGGTTGTGACCACCAAATTTACTCCTCATGAAGTTAACACTTAGTGGATAGGTGACTTGCCCAAGCAGAACGGAAGTAAAAGCTTGCATCACTCAACAGCCCTTGTTGCCTTCTGCCTCCTGACTGCTTTTAGAAGCAGCATTCCCAGTGTCACATTTGTGTGTCACCTTTTTCATTTATGAAGCATTTTGCTGCTCTGCTAGGCAATTAGAGAATGAGACTCTGCAGTGTCATATTGATCCTTCCTGTTTAGATGTATAATTAGCTGTTAACATTTCATTATAATCAAGGTTTTCCCAGGTTCTCCATGATCCTTGACTTACAGAGTTCCCAGACCTATGATTGCTGTGAGTTAATTAATTTTTCTGTCTGATGTGAACATGTAAAATATGGAACCTAGAGTCTTGAAAGAAAAATAATCATATTATTTTTCATATTAAGTAAGCTTTATCAGGAACAGCAACAGAGAAGCAACTTAACAAAGCAGTTCTCTCTAGTCCCAACAAAAAGCCACTAGACTTACGAATAAATGCTAAAAGAAGTTTTATATTTCATTATATCTGAATATAACTCTTGAGTGTCATTCGTATTGAAGGAAAAAGATGCCAGTTACTCAAAAGAGATAAATATCCTGCTGTGTGACTTTGACTGTGCAGTCATAGGCATATGCTCAGGTGCTAACATAAGCCTCGCTGAGTCTCCCCATCCAGACAGGTCCACTCTCAGCTCCTGAAAAGGACAGAGCAGGTGGTAATGAGTAACTCACCCAAGAGAGAATCCAGTGATGGTTATTGACAACAGATTATAGTGTGTCCTTTGAATTCAAAGATGAAACTGCAAAGTGAGAGGGAGAAGGCCCTGCCTGTCTTTTCCCCACAGTGCACAGGTATAGACTTCCTGCATATTTAGCCACAAGTGTGTTTTCAGCATCTCTCATCATTTGTAGCCTGCTCCCCCCTCAGAAGGCTTAAAGCCTCTGATAAAAAAAAGCATTGCTCTTTTTTTTTTTTTTTTGACGCAGGACAACTGTTCTGTTTGATAACTTTGCAACTACACTACACATTTCAAGTGGTCTTTTTTCCCCATTTATAGCTCTTATTCCAATCTCACTTACTCAAAATATTCCTCCCATTGAGTGAATGACCTAGGTCCATCCCAAATGACCTAGGTCCAATCCACTGGAACTGTGTGGGGGCAAAAAAAGATATAAGGCAAGTTAATTGGATGCGTTGCAGGGTGTCATTGATGGTGATTGTGGTCTTCAGGTAAAATTTAGTGACTTCCTAAAAACTCTGATAAAATTGGGAAAGAGACTAAATATATTTGGGGCATGTTTAAATTTTATTGTCTTATAGAAAATGGGCCAGCTGAGGACAGGATGAGAAGCTGTATCTGAATGAGTGATATGTTTGCTTGACTGGCAATTAGTGCATGTTTATAGGGTGAGAAAGTGTTGGTTAAGAAAAGAAACATTTTGGTGCTTAATTAGCTATAATTGACTAAAGCTCATATTTTATTCCCCCATCTACTGTCCTTTTCTCCATCCCTTCTTCACTTCTGGAATGCCTTCTATGGAAATTTCCCCGACCTCATTCTCCCCATGTATTATGCATCCATTATATATTCTCACCACGCTGTGGACTTCTGGTTTGACGCAGAGAACTTAGAGTAGTCTGGAGCTCTGCCTTGGGAGTCAGACTCATTTATTTTGAATTTCAGTTCCACCACTTAGTGGCCATATGTTCTTGGACAAGCTCTTTCACTTTTCTGAGTTGTTTTCTCATCTGCAGAGTGTGGGTAATAATAGCATCTACTTTATAGATTTTTTGTATGTGAATTAGAATAAAGAATGTGTGCAAAATGCTTAGCAACAAAGCTGGCACATAGCAAGTATTCTAGAGACAGTAATCACTGGTGGGTTTTGATGATGATTCGTACTGTTGTAATTATTGCTATTATGAGGCTGGTCAGCTCTACCTTCAAAATGTATCTGCAATTCAGCCATTCTGATTTGCCTTTTGGCTGCCATGCTAGTTCAAGGCACTCTTGTCCTTTGCCTGGACTACTGGAGTATCCTGCTGAGCTATCTTCCTGCTTCTACCCTGTCTTACCTATTTCCCAAACGGGAGCCAGAGTAACCTTTTAAAATTTGCTTTTATTAGATCACAGGACTCCCCTGCTGAAAACCTGTAATGAAACTAGAAGAAAGTCCATACTCCTTCCCTAAGTCCTTAGTCTCCTTGTCTCAGCCTCTGTCCCTCTCCTCAACCGTGCCTCCCAGTCACCTCTCTTTGGCTCTCTGTGACTCAGCCACCTGGCCTGTCTGTCCCTCAGTCCTGTATATTCCTGCCTTGGTGCCTTGACGCTTGCTCTTCTCTTGCCGGGAGAGCTCCATTCCAGGTATTTGCAGGCCTGCACCTTCCTTTTTCTGGGTAGTCAGCTCAAGTGCCACCCACTCAGAAGGGTAATTCCTGACCCGTTCTCTCTCTCTTTTTTTATGGCTTAGGTGCATTTTATTGGTTTTCTTCCTGACTATCTCTTTAAATAATAAGTTGGACCATATGAAATCACTGATATTCAGTCATTCTTGACCTATAAAAATGGCAACTTTGTATTATTCAAACTAATAGCTCTCCCTACCACTCCTTCATCCCATCACCATGGTGTCCACACAATTTTTACTTTTAGATATTGGAAATTATTTCATTTACAATTACATGTGAATGTTGAGAATTACAAGGAATTCTTATATTAGAATATAAGCTTCACGGGGACAGGTACTGAATCTTCTTTAATTTTGCATTCCCAGCACCCAGTGGGTCCTCTGCAGATGTTTGTCAGATGTGTGAATGAAGAAATGAATAACACCAGGCTCTGTATTCCATCTTCCAAAGGGTTAATTGACTTATTTTATTCCATGTTTTACTTTGTCAACATATTGTCTGCATGTCACGCAGGTATGAATCTATGTCAGGAATGCAAATAGATTCCATCTCGTATCATGACTCTTATAAATGGGTACTGCCTGTGTTGAGAAGGATTCTGAGATTGCATTGAGACAAAGCAGAAAGAGTATCACAATTGATTGGCAGCAGGGTTCTTCCATGGGTGAGGCACTTGCCATTTCAACTCTGAGGAACTTGACTGTATATGGGAAAATTTTTCAGGGCAAGTTGGGACAGGGTGTCAGCTTCCTTTGTCCAATTACAAGTTCATGGTGCTGCCCTCTTTCTGTGAAGTGGCTGTATCTTCTCACACATGTACTTTGAAGGCCACTTACTGGTATCAGGTGGTTTCTATGTAACTTACTTGGAAAATTTTCAACAATACTTTTGTGCTTCTCATTTTTCAGTTTACCTAAAGACCATAAAATATTCTAAATTAGTCTCCTGATAAAGTTTATATGACCTCTTAAAACTCATTTAAAAAAATTAATATTTTATGCAATACTGTTTATGTTATTAAGATGGGTGGGTCAGATATGACATGAGGGACATTTAAATAAATTAGTAATCTTCTTTAGAATAGCTTCTTTAAGGCATCCATGGTTGCTTAGTAGCTTCCAGAAACTACCCTTTGGTTTCCTAGAATAAAAGGTTTAAGGTATAGTCATGAAGAAAATATATTGTTGCATACTTCCTATTAGCTAATTTTGTTAATTTCTATCAAATATGGAAAAATGATGCAAAGCATATGATTATATTATAACATGAATTTGGTGATTGGATCTGTGTAAATGGTGAGTCCAATAAACCATCCATGTTGATTTTTTTAAAAAAACTCAACAATATCTTTGTTTTCCCACTAACCAGTAAGTCTTTGGGCACTTTCTTGTATCCACCGGATTCCCTCATTTCTCCAGTCCTCTCTCTCAACAAGTTACTATTTTCTAGAATTCTAGCTGTGGGTTATAACGGATATTGTCTTCTTCCATGTTTCTTTCTTTTTTTTTTTTTTTAATCAGCTCATCACCTCTGATAGTACCCTGTTGATACCAATGACCTTGGCTACTGCTGCTGACTTGTTGGAGAAGGAGCAGGCAGGGATTGTCTCAGCACATCTCAAGGAAGAAGTGAGAGTAGAACCTAATTCTTCCTTTACGACGTTGCCTCACTGCTGCCTCCAGGTACCTGTCCCCCACGCCCACCCCCATATACATCAATTTAAAACAAACTTCAATTGCCTCAAGGGTTTTCTCACTTTTTAAAAGTTCCTGGAGTGCATTCCCTCTAGCTAATGTAATTGTTTTTTAGCATTTATTTTTTTAGTTAAAGTTTATTGGGGTGACAATTGTTAGTAAAGTTACATAGATTTCAGGTGTACAATTCTGTAATACATCATCTATATCTCACATTATGTGTTCACCATCTAGAGTCAGTTCTTCCATCACCATATGTTTGAACCTGTTTACCCTCTTCTAGAACCCTCCCCCTATTACCCTCTGGTAATCACTAAACTATTGTCTATGAGTTTTTTTTCTTCATTGTTTGTTTTGTTCTTTTGTTGTTTTCAGTTTTATATACCACATATCAGTGAAATCATATGGTTCTCTACTTTTTCTGTCTGACTTATTTTGCTTAGCATAATAATCTCAAGATCCATCTATGTTGACGCAAACGGTACTATTTCATCTCTTGTTACCGCTGAATAGTATTCCATTGCGTATAGATACCACAACTTCTTTATCCATTCATCTATCAAAGGACACTTTGGTTGTTTTCATGTCTTGGCCACCACAAATAAAGCTGCAATGAACATTGGAGCACACTTATCTTTATGGATAAATATTTTCAGATTTTTTTGGGTAGATACCCAGGAGATGGATTGCTGTGTCATATGGTAATTCTATTCGTAACTTTTTGAGGAACCTCCACAATGCCTTCCATGACGGCTGCACCAGTCTGCATTCCCACCAACAGTGTATGAGGGTTCCTTTTTCTCCACAGCCTCTCCAACACTTGTTACTATTTGTCTTGTTGATGATAGCCATTCTAACTGGGGTGAGGTGATATCTCATTGTGGTTTCTATTTGCATTTCTCTGAAGAGTAGTGATTTTGAGCATTTTTTCATATGTTTATTGGCCATTTGTATGTCCTCTTTGGAGAAATGTCTCTTCAAGTCCTCTGCCCATTTTTTAATTGGATTTTTGTTGTTGTTGTTGTTGTTGAGTTGTATGAGTTCCTTATATATTTTGGATATTAGCCCCTTATCGGAGGCGTTGTTTGCAAAAATCTTCTCCCATTCAGTTGGTTGTCTCTTCATTTTGTCGATGGTTTCTTTTGCTGTGTGGAAGCTTTTGAGTTTGATATAGTCCCATTCATTTCTTTTAGCTTTTACTTTCCTTGCCTTTGAGGTCAAATTCATAAAATCCTCTTTGAACCCAAGGTCTATAAGTTTAGTACCTATGTTTTCTTCTATGCAGTTTATTGTTTCAGGTCTTATATTTAGGTCTTTGATCCATTTTGAGTTAATTTTGGTACATAGTGATACATAGCAGTCTAGTTTCATTCTTTTGCACCTGGCTTTCCAATTCTCCCAGCACCATTATTGAAGAAACTGTCTTTTCTCCGTTGTATGTCTTTGGCTTTTTTGTCAAAAATTATCTGTCCATATTTATGTGGGTTTATTTCTGGGTTCTCAATTCCATTGGTCTGTGTGTCTGTTTTTCTGCCAATACCGTACTGTTTTGATTATTGTTGCCCTGTAGTACAAGCTGAAGTCAGGGAGTGTGATGCCTCCAGCATTGTTCTTTTTTCTTAGGATTGCTTTGGCTACTCAAGGTCTTTTGTGGTTCCATACAAATCTGGTGGTTTTTTGTTCTATTTGTTTAAAAAACACCATTGAGATTTTGATGGGGATTGCATTAAATCTGTATATTGCTTTGGGTAATATGGCCATTTTAACAATGTTGATTCTTCCAATCCATGAACATGGAATGTTTTTCCATTTCTTTGTGTCTTGTTCAATTTCTTTTAAAAATGTCTTATCGTTTTCAGTATATAGGTCTTTCACATCCTTGGTATTTTATGATTTTTGTTGCAATTGCAAACGGAAATTTTTTTTAAATTTCTTTTTCTGAGATTTCATTGTTAGTATATAGGAATGCAATAGACTTTTGTACGTTGATTTTGTAGCCGGCAACTTGACAGTATTCATTTATTGTTTCTAATAGCTTTTGGGGGGAGTCTTTAAGTTTTCTCTATATAACAGCATGTCATTTGCAAAGAGTGACAATTTACCTTCTTCATTCCCAAATTGGATGCCTTTTATTTCTTTCTCTTGCCTGATTGCTCTGTTGAGGACTTCTAACAATGTTGAAAAGCAGAGGTGATAGGGGACATCCTGTCATGTTCCTGAACGTAGAGCAAAGGGCTTCAGTTTTTCACCATTAATTATGAGATTAGCTGAGGGTTTGTCATATATGGCCTTTATTATGTTAAGGTATTTTCCTCCTATACCTATTTTATTAAGTGTTTTAATCATAACTGGATGTTGTATCTTGTCAAATGCTTTTTCTGCATCAATTGATATAATCATATGATTTTTGTCCTTTATTTTGTTTACGTGGTGTATCACATTGACGTATTTAGTATGTTGAACAATTGTGCCCCTGGGATGAACCCCACTTTTTCATGATGTATAATCTTTTTAATGCATTGTTGCATTTGATTTGCTAGAATTTTGTTTAGGATTTTTGCATCTCTATTCATCAGAGATATTGCTCTGTAATTTTCTTTTTTTGTGTTATCCTTTCCAGGTTTTGGTATCAGGGTAACGGTGGCCTCAAAAAATGAGTTAGGGAGTATTGTCTCCTCTTCAATTTTTTGGAACAGTTTGAGTGGACAGGTATTAGATCCTCTTTGAAGGTTTGGTAGAATTCACTAGTGAAGACATCTGGTCCCGGACTTTTCCTTTTGGGAGGGTTTCGGATGACTGATTCAATTTCCTTACTGTTGATCGGTCTATTTAGATTTTCCAATTCTTTGTGATTCAGCCTAGGAAGGCTATATGTTTCTAAGAACTTGTCCATTTCTTCTAGGTTATTGAATTTGGTGGCCTATGGTCCTTCATACTATTCTTGGATTATCCTTTGTATTTCTGTGACATCCATGATAACTTCCCCTCTTTCATTTCTGATTTTATTTGTGTCTTTTCTCTTTTTATTTTAGTGAGTCTAGCCAAGGGTTTGTCAATTTTATTAATCGTTTGAAAGAACTAGCTCTTTGTCGCATTAATTTTTCTATGTCTTTTTGTTCTCTATTTCATTTAGTTCTGCTCGATTTTTATTATTTCCTTCCTTCTGCTGACTTTGGGTTTCATTTTTTCTTCTTCTGGTTATTTAAGGTGTAATGTGAGGTTATTTATCTGGGATTTTTTTTTCTTTCTTGAGATAGGTCTGTAATGCTATAAATCTCCCTCTTAAAACTGCTTTCACTGCATCCCAAAAATTTTGGTAGGATGTATTTTCATTCTCATTTGTTTCTATGTATCTTTTGAACTCTCCTCTTATTTCTTCTTTGACCCAGTTGTTTAAAATGTGTTGTTTAATCTCCACATATTTGTGTTTTTTCCTGCTTTCTTTTTGCAGTTGATATCCAATTTCAAAGACTTGTCATCAGGGAACATGCTTCGTATGATTTCCATTTTCTTAAGTTTGGTGAGCTAGTTTTATGTCCCAATATATAGTCTATTCTTGAGAATGTTCCATGTACACTAGAAAGGAATGTGTAGTTTGATGTTCTAGAATGAAGTGCTCTATAATTGTCAATTATGTCCTTTTCATCTAATGTGTCATTTGGGGCTGATATTTCTTTATTTACTTTCTGTTTGGATGATCTATCCATAGCTGTCAATGATGTATTTAAGTCCCCTAGTATAATTGTGTTTTGGTCAATTTCTCCCTTTAGTTCTGTTAGTAGTTGCTTGGTATATTTCGGTGCTCCCTGATTGGGGGCATAAATATTGATGACTGTTATGTCTTCTTGTTGTATAGTCCCCTTTATCATTATGAAATGTCCATCTTTGTCTCTTGTTATCTTTTTTATCCTGAAGTCTGTTTCATCTAATATCAGTATGCTACATCTGCTTATCTCTGGATACCATTAGCTTGGAGTGTCAATTTCTACCCTTTCACTTTTAGTCTATATTTGTCTTTGTAGCTGAGATGTGTCTCTTGGAGGCAGCATATGGTTGGGTTTAGGTTTTTGATCCAATCTGCTATTCTGTGCCTTTTTATTGGTGAGTTCAGTCCATTTACGTTTAGGGTGATTATTGATATGTGAGGATTTCCTACCACTCTAGCCTTGATTTTCTGGTAAGACTGTGTCTCCATTGTTTCCTTGCCTTTTTGTTGCTGTCTATTATTTCAGTGTGGTAGTATTCTATGATTTTTCCCTCTGTTTCTTCTTTTATTATGCTATATATTTCAGTTCTGGATTTGTTTTGAGTGGTTGCCATTAAGTTTATGTAAAAGAAAATTTCATATTTAGAGTACCTGTATTCCATTTTCTTCAGCATGTTTACTTTCTCCATTCTCTTATTTCGGTTCAGGCCTTTACTTCCCCCCTTTTATGTTCTTGTTGTCACAGATTGTCCCTGTTTATGCTAGTCGAATAGCCTCCTTCAGTATTTCTTGTAGTGCAGGTTGTGTGTTAGAAAATTCCCTCAGCTTCTGGATGTCTGGAAAGGTCTTTATTCCTTCTTCATATCTTTCATTTCTTTGCTGGATATATTGTTCTTGGCTCGTAATTTCTCTCTTTCGATACTTTGAATATTTGATCCCCCTCTCTCCTGGCTTGTAGAGTTTCTGCTGAAAAATCTGATGATAATCTAATGGGCTTTCCTTTGTAGGTTACCGCCTTCTTTTCCCTGGCTGCCTTGAGGATTCTTTCTTTGTCATTAATTTTTGACAGCTTCAATACAATGTGCCTTGGAGAAGGCCTGTTGGGATTGAGGTAATTAGATGTTCTATTCACTTCTTGGATTCGAGGATCCAGTTCTTTCCACAAGTTTGGGAAGTTCTCGTCAACTTATTTGTTTGAATATACTCTGTGTTCCCTTCTCCCTTTCTTTTCCTTCTGGTATGCCCATTATTCTTATGTTGCTGTTTCTTATGGAGTCAGAAAGTTCTTGTAGAGTTCTTTCATGTCTTTTAAGTCTCAAGTCTCTCTTTCCTTCCATCTGTGTCATTTCCAGATTTCTATCTTTGATGTCACTGATTCTTCCCTCCATTTGGTCAACTCTACTAACTAAGCTTGGTATTTCATTCTTCATTTCTTTTATTGAGTTCTTAATCTCCAGAAATTCTACTAGGTTCTTTTTTAAAATTTCAATCTTCTTGGTATAATGTTTATTCTATTCTTTGATTGTGTTTCTGAGTTCATTAAACTGTCTGTCCGTGTTTTCTTGCATCTCGTTGAATTTTTTAAGAACTGCAATCTTGAATTCTCTGTCATTTAAGTCACATATTTCCATGTCTTTTAAGTTCATTTTCTAGAGACTTCTCATTATCTTTCTGAGGTCTCTTGTTGCCTTTGTTATCCATGGCAATTAATGAATTATTATTTCTCTTCCTAGGCATCTACAGGAGTGGTTTCTGCAACAGGTTGATAGAAAGAGGACTTTCTTTTGTTTTCCGTGGGTGTTTGTTGAATGTTTTATATTCTCTCCGACTGTAGCCTTTTATTCTCTCTCACACTGTAGTGTTAGATTTTTTCTGCACTGTTCTGGTTTCTCACACCATGGGGTGATTCCCTGGAAGGCGGGCTGTCCTCTGTAAACAGTTTGCCTGGGTCATAGGGCACCACCTCCATGGGGGGATGTGGAGAGCTTCTGAATTTCTGAAGCTCTTCCTGCACCAGATTCAGAGCCCGTGTGTTTCTGCAGCTCTGTTTACTCCTGCAGGGATCTGTCCAGATAGGTGGGGACAGGGGCAGGATGGGTTGTGAGAGGTGGCCCAGAGCAATGGCGAAGACCACCACCACAGCCAGTCCTGCACTAAGGAGAGGTTGCTCCCTCCCTGTCTTCGGAGCTAGTTGGGCTGCGAGTCCCTGGCTGAGGGCCACAGTTCTCAGAACTACAAATATTCTGTTATTTTGATCTGACACTGCTACCATTCCACTTGTAGCACTGGGATGGTGGGGGTGGGCCGAGCTCGGGGAGGATGGGGAGGGGTCAGCTAGGCTCAGGCCTAAGCCTTCTGTTCTGTGTTGGCAGTGAGGGCTTAAACCTCCGTTTTCACCCTTCTTGCCTCAATCTTTGCTCCAAGGTCTCTGCCGTGAGCATTGAGTTCAGCAGTGTTATATGCTGATCCCTCAGACTGTTGGCCATAAGTGGAGCATTAGCAGTCTGAATTCTTCCCTCTTCTGTTGCTGGGATATCTCTGGAATGCAGAGAGCTCAGAGCTCAGAGCTAGGGATGGGTGCTGAGCCCATGCAGCACACGTCGCAGTACTTCCTGCTTCCCTCCTCCTCTGCTCACCCAATTTGCCCACCTTCAGGTGATTTCAGTTGTGCGCCTCTTAGTCTTGCCTGTCTGCTGTTCAGGGAGTCCTTTGTGGAATTATAATTGTTTATATTGTTGTAAATTCCAGGGGAGATTTCAAGAGGCTCACCTTATGCCACCATTTTTATGATGTAATCCTATGTAATTTTTCTAGGGTTGATCTTAGGAAGAAAGGCAACATCAGATGCTTTGTTAGTACAGAATCTGATAGTCCATATTTTTTAACATAATAGCGTACCCCTCTTCTAGAGTATGAAGGCCTGAATAGAGCAGAGACTCCGTTGGCTGCTTTATGGCTTTGAGGGCATCTGAGAGAATGCCATTGGTACTGCAAAATTTTTGTCATAGAGGCCATGTGGGGACAGAGCCAGGAGTGCAGTTTTCAGGCTCTCGGCCTCACGTGGAAAGGTACTGGCTCAGGTAGTGAATGACCATCAACTGTGATTGGATAGTTTTCAGCTGTGGCTAGTTGGCCGTCAGCTGTAACCAGTGAGCCATTGGCCACTAATATAACTGTTGTGGCTACGCTAGCACAAAAAGGAGGCTAGCAAGAAGATGGTGGCTGAGCTGGCAAGAGCGGATTGCAGTTAGCACAGTGGATTGCAGCTAGAAAGTGAGGTTGGTTGGCAGAAAGAAGTGGACGGCAGGTTGCGGATAGTGTGGCTCCTGCTTCCTGTGTCTCCAACCCTGCCGCCAGCGAGACTATAGTGGTATGACTTCCCCATCCATGACTTCGTGGGTGTTCCTTTTTGGCCTCACCATATCCTGTGTTCTTATGTGGGGAACGGGACTATAGACCCGGCATGCCACCCCGCGTGACAGGCCACTATATCCCGGGTAGTAGTGAAGTAGCTGCTCAAGTAATTTAGAGGACTAGGAGAACAACAGACCTAGGAATAGAAAGATATTGACGATTTTTTTCTGGATATGTGAGAAACCTTCTGGGAATTCCTCTCCTAAAACCTAAGGGAAGTCTGATGAGGGTAAACTGTGGTGGGTGTGGATGGCTATCCCCGCTGCAGCTATGAAGGTGGGGGCTATCAAGCATGTAAAATTTGAATATTGTTGTATCATTAATACGAGTATGTACTAGGTATATTCTAATTATTTTTTCCATATGCTTTTTCTCCTTCTCTCCAACCTCCTTCAACTGGATTGGAGGCTTCAAGAAGTATAGGATCCTTCACAGTCTTGTTGACTGTTAGGTCACTGAGCCTAACCCAGGGCTTAACATATAATTGTATGTGCTCAAAATATGTTTGTTGAGATTGTACTAAAATTATTTTTCTTTGTTAAATTTATACTTTTATATATGAGAATGCCAACATAGGTTATTATTATTCTTTGTAAATATTGCAAATTAAATACACACAAAAACATCTCATTTTAATTTTTGCATTTTTATGATTCCTATTGCAATTCAATATTTATCACATATTTAGTTTTCATTTGTGCCACTTATGTTGTGAATTTCTTGTTCATGTCTTTTGTTTATTTTCTAGTAAAGTGTTCATTGTTTTCTTACTGATTGTAAGAGCTCTTTCTATAAGGATAGCAACTACTTGTTACATATTTATATCGAAAAGATTATTTTTTTTCCTGCTGATCATTTCTGTTTTAATTTTGTTTTTTGATAAAGTTAGTTTTCTATATCATCAAATCTATCAAATGTTTTCTTTATAATTATGTCCCAAATGTATTTTCTTGAATTAATCTTTCTTTCTTTCTTTAACATTTAATACTCTAAACTATTTTACCTAAATAGTTAATCATTTATTCTGGCACTTTTTTCTTTCTTTCTTTCTTTTTTGCCTTATTTCCCTTCACAAATTTGAAATTCCAGTTTTATTGTGTTCTAAATACAACAAATGCAAGCTTGTAATTTCTAATGAGAAAATATAAACATCGGAAGAATAAATATCTGTCCCAGATAATGGGGGCAGGATTTGAACTAGGGGAGGCTGACTCATGCCTGCATTATTTACTGAAAATAGAGAATATTGTTAGAATAAGCTAATTTACTGTCTGTCTTGAGAAATGTCTTGGAACAGAAAAATGAGCTAATACAATGACAGAACAGTACATACTGTTCTATTCAACAAAGGGAAACCCTGCTTTGCCCATCTTTTAGGACAAATTTGATCGCATATTTCTCTTTGAGTGTGTTGCTACTTCTATTTTTCATGCCACAGCAGTTGTATGCTAATTGTTTTCTAAATGTCTTGTCTGGAAGACACATTCATAGCTCCAGACACTGGGTGAAACAGCATCTGAGCAAAGCACTTCAGAATTTAGAACAGTGTCAAAGAAAAAAGTGATGAGTGGGTAAAAGTATGACAAAGGGTATATTTAAATGCAGGTTTCCCATTAGTGCTGCTTTGGATCTACTCTGAAGAGAAAGGGATCACTAAAGACTTAAGTGTCTCAAGCAGCCCTTGACACTAAAAGTAGACATGCACACAGGTTAACACAGAGCAGTGCAGGAGTCCAAAGACTTCCAGAGTGGCTTCCTCCTCAAGATCATAGAGTTTGGAACAACACACTTCCTCAAAAGAAAGTCCAGGAAAGAATATGCAGAGGTAACCTCTGGAGATTTTGGTGGCCCTCCGGATATCCTGACAAAAACCAGGTGAGTGACGTGCTTCTACTTCTACAGCCTCTGGCAGCCTTCCTGCAACAGGCCTGGGCCTCAGCTACTGTTGGAAACCACATACGTACAGTATCTAGCAGTGCCTGCTTTGCTCACAAAGAGGCAAGGAATGAGGCTGCCTGCCCCATGTGTTTTGCAGCCCTTACTGTAGAGATGGTCTTCCATTAGCATGACTGATGGACTAGCTCACAGATGTAGAACTCTGTAGACAGAAGGCCAAAGGCAAAATGCTCCTTCCCATCAGCCTATTAGCACAGGCAAAGGTCTGTTCATCAATGACCCCTTAGTCCCAAAGGGAGTGATGTTTGGGAGAGTGGCTCTCCCCCAGGCAGATCTTGTCACTAATAAACCCTGATGGTTACAAGACACCTGAGACCCAGAATCAGGAGGTCATCTCAGAATGATGGTTCTCCGAGCTTGGCCTGAGTCCAATGGAGATTAAAGAGCAGAGTAGTGTGACAGAGGAATGTAACTGCAGCCAAAATGCCTGACTCACAGTTGCAGGGACTGCTGGCCTTGACATCTGTACAGGGGATTCTCCTGCCCTGTCAACTTACAAAGAAGGCTCTGTGGTCAAGAATAAGTGGGAGTAAAGAATCACAGATTTGAAAGAATATGCTGAGAACTGCTGGTCCCAACTCTGAGGTCCAAAGAGGAAGATGACTTGCTCAATATCACGCAAATGTGAGAGGCAAGGTCTCGATGTTCCATTAAGCAAAACACTCAAACTTTGTGATGCTGTGGCTAGTGAGCACAACTATACTGCACTAGAGCTGAGAAAGCTTTCCTTGTGGATTCCATTGATTTTTTTCCCCCTCTAAGAATAGCACTCTGAAAGAGGAGTCTACTACCAGTGTGAATGCAAAGATTTGCAGTTAATCCCAGGGCTCATGGGAGTAGCTTTGCTACCCACCGGCATCCCCTTGGCCTAACCTACTGTATCTCTTTCTCAAACATCTCGGTCACTTCGGGACCCTTCTTTCAGCCCGCCCCATCCTCTCTGAAACCTGTGTTGACCATCTGTTCTGACCTCTCCTTTCCTTTGTGACAGAATTATATAAGGCGGGGAAAGTGGGGGAGTGGGAAGTGGTCAGAAGAGACTCAGGAGCATCTACCATATATCTTGGACCAGCACAGACCTCAGCACTTGGTCTCTCCCTCAGTCATGGTTGCTCCACTGCCTTTCATGGAGGAGCCTCTATTTGGATCACTTCTAATATCAAGCAATGAGTCACACCTGATAACTGACAGGGTCATCATTTTTTAGAAATAAAAGATCTTGGTACCTAAGGGAGGGAAACTCTAAATCCCCAAAGGATAATTAATAAAGAACATACGAGTTTTGACAATTAAGTTTGCAAACTTGCCACCATGCGCTTACGTTGACAGCACTGTACAAATAGCTCAGTAAGGTTTCATAACCTTGGTATATCAGTGTCTAACAGCTGTCTATGTGTAGCGGTGTCTTGCTAAGTGGTGTTCATTATTGTTGTTGCGTGATTTTGTGTGCCGTCACGAGAATGTCTGAGCTTGAATTAGAGCAACGAACAAACATTCAATTTCTTGTTAAACTTGGCAAGAGTGGAAGTGAAATAAGGGACATATTAGTCCAAGTTTATGGGGATAATGCCATGAAAAAAATGGCAGTGTACAAATGGATTAAATGTTTTTCTGATGGGAGAGAATGTGTCACTGATGAAGAGAGATCAGGGTGGCTCTTAAGGAGCAGAATTGATGAAAACATTGCAAAAATTTGTCAAATTGTGTGTCAAAATCATTGGCTGACTGTGAGAAGCATAGCAGATCAAGAAAACATCGATAGAGAAATGGTTAGGAAAATCTTAACTGAAAATCTTGGCATGTAAAAGGTGTGTGCAAAAATGGTCCTGAAGGAGCTCACTGATGAACAAAAGCAAAGGAGAATCGAAGTTTGCCAAGACCTTTTGGAGAGGCAAGATGATGTTTTGGGACATGTTATCACTGGTGATGAAACATAGGTGTACCAATATGACCCTGAAACAAAGTGTCAAATTGCACAATGGAAATCAGCCAATTCTCCATGATGAAAAAAGTCCTGTCCGTCCAAATCAAGAGTCAAAATGATGTTGCTAACCATTTTTGATATCAAAGAGTTGATATTATGAACTTGATATTATGGTACAAGTTTGATATTATGAACTTGTACCAGCTGGACAAACAGTTAATCAAGTTTACTATTTGGAACTGCTGAAAGACTGTGTGAAAAGTTAGATGAAAACGACCTGAACTTTTTGCCAATTCATGGCTCTTGCATCACGACAATGCATCAGCTCACATGGCACTGTCTGTGAGGAAGTTTTTAGCTAGTAAACAAATAACTGTATTGGAACACCCTTCCTACTCACTTGATCTGGTCCCCCATGACTTCTTTCTTTACCTGAAGATAAAAGAAATATTGAACGGAAGACATTTTGATGACATTCAAGACATCAAGTGTAATACGATGACAGCTCTGCTGTCCAAAAAGAGTTCCGGAAAAAGAGTTCCAAAACTGCTTTGAAGTGTGGACTAGGCACTGGCATTGGTGCATAGCTTCCCAAGGGGAGTACTTCGAAGGTGACTGTAGTGATATTCAGCAATGAGGTATGCAGCACTTTTTCTAGGATAAGCTTGCAAACGTAATTGTCAGATCTCGTAGGCTTTGACTGTCAGCTGTTTAATCCTAAGCAAAGATAAAACCTTGTTAAGTCACATACAGTATTTGGAGAGACTAATGACTTCAGTGCAGTCATCTAAAAGTGCAGTGCCAGTGCTAGCCCAGGGTCAGCCAAGTCACAGGAAAACCTCTCACCTGAGGCAAATTTCCCATTTATCTTGTCCAGCCTGAAATGCTCTTCAGACTTTTCCAGGAAGTTTCTAAGTTGTGTAGTTCTTACTCCGGTCAGTGACTAAGGCACAGTCCCCGCTTCCCTTCCTCCATTTTCCTATTCACGCAATAAACAAATGCTTATTTTGTGTCTAGGTCAGTGGTTCTCAAAGTTTATCATGCATCAGAATCATCAGGAGGGACAATCCCTCTTCTGGGTATTTATCTAAAAGAAGAGATATTTGCACCCCATGTTCATTGAAGCATTATTTACAGTTGCCAAGATCTGGAAACAAGCTAGGTGTGTCCGTGGATGATGAATGATTGAAGAAATATAATATATATAATGAAATATGAAATTATTTGGCCACAATAAAGGGTAATCCTGCCATTTGAGACAACATGGATGAACAAGGAAGGCATTATGTTGAGTGAAATAAGACAGAGAAAGACAAATATTGTGTGATATCACTTACATGTGGACTCAAAAAAGAAAAAAACTGAACTCATAGATAAAACAGATCGGTGGTTGCTATAGGCAGGGAGAGAGATGGGCCAAATAGGTGAAGGCAGTCAAAAAGTACAAACTTTCAGTTATAGGATAAGTCCTGGGGTTATAATGTAAAGCCCAGTGACAGTACTTAACAATACTGTATTGTACATTTGAAAGTTGCTAAGACAGTCGATTGTGAAAGTTCTCATCACACACACACACTCACACATAACTGTGTGAGGTGATGGATATATTAACTAACCTTATTGTGGCAATCATTCTGTGATATATACATATATCAAATCATTATGTTTACGTCTTTAAACTTATGTGATGTTATATGCCAAGTATATATCAATAAAGCTGGGAGAAAATAGAAAGAACGTCTGAAGTGTTTGCTAAATCACAGATTGCAGGGCCCCAACTCCGTGGGTTTTTGATTCAGTAGGTGTGGGGTGGGGCTTGAGAATTTGCATTTCTAACAAATTCCCAGGTAGAGCTGATGCTGCTGGCTTCATGTTCACACTTTGAGGATCACTAATATGGAAGCTGAGCCCTGCAGATTTAAATGCAGGTTTGTCTTAGTTTGGTTTCTGACAGGAGCTGAAACTGAGACAAAGATTCCAGGGCAAGGGACTTATTTGGGAGATGACCCCAGGAAGCCCTGGAAGGGGAATGGGGACTTGAGAAAGTGAAAGAGAGAAAGAAGATAAAGGTTGTGTCAGTGACCTCCTGACACCATCTGGGGCAAAATTCCACTGGGGTATCCTGGGAGACAGTGTACAACTCTGAGGTCTTCCAACTAGGGAGGAACTGGGTGTTATTTCTGCCAGCCACTGTCTGAAGGCTTTACCTGCCTGGCACAGTGGCCTAAGTAGGGCAGGTCCAGGTCAGAGGACGGCCACCAGAGGCCGAGTCAGTACCTGAAGTTTTGGTCAGGGGCGCCTAGAACGAGAAGGGCTTTGGGTGGGTCAATGACAGGCATTGCCACATGGGCCTTCTGGTAACTTATAATTCCATTTGGGGAAATACATTATGCACACAGAAATTTTTAATAATTACAGACAGAGAACATTAAAATTTCAAAATAAACAGCCATGTTACAAACTTTCCTGTATGATTTTGGGACATAGGGCCAGGTTCTATTTTTTTGTGCCCAAGTACTTTAATTCTCCGGGAAAGAAAACCACCTTCCTTTGGCTCCAGACTTTTCCATTAGAGACTGGCCACGATGGAAACAGGATACCTATTTCCAAAATTAGGACAGAAACCATGGAGCCCTCCCAACATGCCTCTCCGCCATGCACATCACTACCTCCATCGTCATTACCACCGCCACCAATATGTGAACACATGTATGCACACACATACACGCACACATGCACACACATGGTTACTTGTCTTGTGGAGCTCCTCCCTCCTCTCTTTTTCTAATGACACAGGCTCTGCGGCTAGTCAGATTTCTCCAGCCACTGTCTTTCCCTTGCTCCAGGAAATTGGCCGCTGTACATCCCAGCTTGTTCCTCATCCCTCTCTCCCACCTTAGGCACACCGAGTCTGAGGGGGCTCAGGAGCTCAGAAGATGGGGTTAGACTGAAATAAATTTTATCAGCCTTCTGAGCTTACAGGCTGTGTGACCTTCAGACAAATTGCATGGCATCTTAAACCTCAAATTTCTCATTAGTAAAGTGGGAGAGTAACTGTTTTTTCATTGTGGAATTGTTGCAAGGATTAAATGCCTTGGGTTTCCTAAGTGTTCACCAAATATTAGCTCCTAAAATAGTGAGCTCAATTTCACAGAGCTGTCATAAGGATTAAATAAGATCATCCCTGTAAAGTGACCAAGGCAATTCTTAGCACACAGTAGGCCCTTCAGAAGCAATCAATGATATTAAAAATCATTATCTGAGAGCAATTGTCAAACGAGCATTTGCCCACAGATTGTGCTAAATTCAATGCTAGATGATGCTGACCCTAAAAGGTGCCTGCCCTCTTGGACCTTACCCAGTCCTCCAAGCCAGGACTTGCTTCTGCCCAATGCCAGAGCATGTGGGCAGCTTTATTAGGTAGCCTCATAATGGGTGAGCAGGGAGCATAGCATCCTCTCCACCTCCACCGTCCTACCTGCAGATAGTAATTTCTTGCTCATAATTAATATGCTTTTGCTTTATAAACACACATTATAGCATGCTGTACTAAATTAAACAAACATTTTACAATCTTTGCAGACCGTAAAATTACTCAAATTTTAATTACTTTGTTATATTACAAAGAGGATTCTAATTGAAGAGTTCCACAAAAATAAGTTATTCATAAACATATTTTCAAATTCCTTAAAGGTAGATGAAAGAGTGAAATGATGTGTTAGGAAAACTCATCCAAGTCACATTTTGGGTGTTCAGGGCAGGAGGACGCGCAGCCCGTCTGGCAGACTGGGTCTGAAATTGGGCTGCCCTTTTGGGCGGTCGCAGGCTCCTCTTCCCTGAGTGACACAAGACAAATTCCTCATGCTCTTAGGGTAAAATGCCAGCTGGACCAAAATAGGCACCCAAAAATATATGTTTTCTAATTCCTTTCCGCACATCAAATTAGAGACTTCCTGTAACCACGTTGTAAAATCCAGAAGGAAGAGATGTTATTGTATTCTGTCTTTATCAGATCACGTGACAAAAACATGATCAGTATTTGCTAAACTGCCAGAAATATCTGATATTAGGCATGAAATGCCTACACATCTGTTTACAGAGAAGTGATAGAGGGGATGTGTTTATTCTTCTTTGACTCCTGGAAATTACAGTGGTGGTGACCTGACAGAGCTTGTTCCCAGTTGCCAAAGGGAATCTTAAGCTATTTTTACAGTATAATGTATGAACACAAAGTACACATACCTTAATGGTACAGCTTGATTATTTTGTACCTATCTGTGCACTCATCATCCAGATCAATATTTATGATATGCCCATAATCTCAGAAAGTTATTTTAGGTTTCTTTCCTGTCAATACTACCACTCCACTCTCCCAGGTAACTGCTGTTTTGCCATCTATCACTGAAATTCTTGAGTTTTGGGATTATATAGTATATATTCTTGTGTGTCTGGCTTCTTCTGTTTAACATAAATTTTTTCAGATTTACTTGTATTGTTGCATGTATCAGTAGTTTCTTCTTTTTTTATAGTTGAGTACTATTCCATTGTATATATTCCAAAATATTACAATTTGTTTATCTATTCACCAGTTGATAGACATTTGGTCTGCTTTTAATTTTGGGCTATTATGAATAAAACTGATCTGAACCTTCTTATACAAGTCTTTTTGGGGGATATGATATACACACTCATTTCTCTTGAGTATATGTCTAGGAGTGCTATTGCTGGGTCATATGGTAAATGTATGATTAACTTTATTAGAAACTGCCAAATAATTTTCCAAAATGTTTGTAATATTCTTCATCCCACCTGTAATGCATCACAATTTCATTTGTTCCACATCCTTGCCAGTCCAGCTTTTTTAAAGGTCAATTAATAGCCTGTTTCTGATGTCTATTCCTTGTGCATGCAGAAAACACCTGCCACTTATGGGGGGCCTCAGCATTCCTATTAAACATACTTACTTTAAATGTCACAACTCTACCAAGTAGGTATTTCTATTTCCTATTTACAGGTGAGGAAAGGGAAATAATTGCTCACATTCTCACAGTTAAGAAGGTGTGATACCAAGATTCAGTCTACTTGTATGCATTTAGCTTTGGGGGCAGCCGAGGGGGAGGCCGCAGGAGCCTCTGAGCGCCTCTGCTTTCCTGTCACACTCACTGTTCCAGGGCAAGGGCAGAGGCATGAGGACTGGTGTTTATAAAGTGGTCTGGCCTTTTCCTCTCTGCAGTCAGATGTCAAATGAGCCCAATGGTAAGTTAACCTGTCTTGAATACCTGCAAGAAAAATGCCATCATTTATGTTGGTTATTTTTCTTTAACCTGTGTGACCTCTGATTTCAGTTTCTAATATCACATTGACTGGTTTTGCCACTGTGGGAGATAACTCAAAAAAAAAAAAAAAAAAAGTGAGAGAGAACAGTCTGTATAGAATTACCTTGAAAATGTTCACACTGGTAGTTATACACCAGTGGTCTTCCATGTTGTTTAAAAGAATCAGGGTGAGACCCTTAAACAGGTGGGTTTGAAAGGCTAAAGTTTTCCTAAATCAAGAATTCTAATCCAGGTCAGTTCATGGATATTGCTTCCTAAAATTGTGCATTAGTCAGGGTTCTCCAAAGAAACAGAACTAACAGGAGATGTTTATGGAGATTATAAAACATTGGCTAATGGGATTATGGAGGCTGATAATCTGCACCCACCATCTGCTGGCTGCAAATCGGGGTGCATGAGAGCCAGGGGTGTAGTTCAATCTGAGTCTGAAGGCTTGAGAAACCAAGATAGCCCATATGTATAAATCCCTGACCAAGGACAGAAGATGTCCCAGTTCAACAGACAGGCAGAGAAAGGATGAATTATTCCTCCCTCTGCTTTTTGTTCTGTTTCGGGACAGCATGCAGCCACTGACATTGGGAAGGCAGTCTGTTCAACTGAGTCCACTGGTTCAAAGGCTACTGTCATCCAGAAACACGCTCACAGACACACCTAGAAATAATGTTTAACCAGCTACCTGGGCATTGGTGGGCCCAGTCAAGCTGACACATACAATTAACCATCACAAATGAAATCTGCAGCATGTATGGCCTGAGCAGGAAATGTCATAATTCTAGAACAAATAGAAAGATTATTTGGTTTTGGTCACTACAACATATGATACAATTCATTTTTAAGTCATGGGGGAAGATCTGACTTTTCTTTCTCAAGCATGAGGCACCAGGTGCTTACACATATGCTCTCATTTAATCTCCACCCTGGCACTGTAAGGGAAGGATTTTTATCTTCATGTTTTAGGTGAGAAAGTTGAGGCTCAGAGAGGTTAAATAACTTACCCACGATCACGAGCAAGGGCACAGCTGCAATTTTGCTCAGATCTGTCTGACTTCAAAGCCAGAACTCAGTCCATCATACTATGCTGTCTCTCCAAAACAGAACTTTTTGTTACACATTTAGATAAATTAAAGTTATTTGCTTTAAAAAAGTCATAAATGTTTAAAAAGCCAGAATTTCCCCTGATGTACAATATGAATAACCGTTGCATGAAAATTATACTTAATATTCTCTGGGATATATTCATTTTTATGAGGTACTGTCATCTACAGAAAAGCATGAATCTATGTACTGAAGAACATGAAAATATTAGTTCAATTAGAAAACCAATCAAACAGCTGTTCACTGAGATTCTAAATAAAAAACAAAAACTCCAATTGTCTGGGCTCTAATTAATGAAGACCCTCAGTTAACCAGATCCCTGTTACACCTGCAACAGCAAGTTGCAAAAAGGAAATGCAAAAAGATTTGTTTCTCAATCTCAGCTCCTGGAGTGTATCGGGACTTGTCCTCATCCAGTCCAGCTCCCACACCTACTAAATCTGTGTGAACAATCTTTTAATTGGCATTCAGGAATGATGGCCAAGAATTACGGCTGCACTTTTTGTCCTCAGAGAGAGATTCCAGTGCGTTCACTCTTCTGTCCATACAAAGACAGGAGAAAGGGATAGTTCTTTTAGAAATGGTTTCAATCACAGAGATTGAAGCAGAAGGATTTCTTACCCAACTCCCAATTACCTAGAATATAGAATTAATCAAAATACCCTATTGCCCAAATGTTTCACTTAATCAAAGTTTTGCTGCGCTCTCAAACTTGCTTATTTATTTATTTATTTATTTATTTATTTATTTATTTATCAATTGTGTCCTTTTGGTGACATTGACAAATACAGAAGTGAACTGAGTAGACCTGAGCCCATAAACCAATGGCTGTGTATGTTCGAGTGAAGAAGTTGAGAGGAAGCCAAATGTAGCACCAACTAGCCTCCTGGAATTAGTTACCTGGCAGGTGCACTAATTATTTTTCAGTTGGAAAAACATGTGTCCTCACATTTCTGTGTGAGAGCCATCATAAATGCTCTCCTTTGCCATTGAGGAGGGGACAGAGCTGGGCTGCCCCTCATGCTGGTGATGGGTTATCCTCAGGAGAGCCCGAAGTCTGATATTTTGTTTATGAGAGATTGGCTTTTTGGTTTTGCTGTTGCCAGTTTTTTTTTTTTTTTTAATCATCTAAAGTGCTAAATTTACTCATTTTAGTTTGTAAAGGCAAGGAGGCAATTTGGTTCAATTCCTCTGAGGAATGAAAGCAGAAAGAAGGAAATGGGAAATGGGTGAATCTCACACACCAAAAACAAACACAATATTGAGAATCCAGCCTGGAGACATATGCTTGGTTCCGAGAACCGCCAACTGGGCAGTGTCCTTGGAATAATTAAAATGTATGGCTCATTGTACTTCCTGTTGAAGAGAATTTACCCTGAGACTCAGGTATATTGGGAATTTTCATCCCGTCTTTCAGGCTACATTGAATAATTTAGGAGAGTCTGAAATGGTAAGTTACTGAATCTTTTTTGTCTGTTTGTTAATGGATCGTTATGGCAAATTCAACAAATCCATAAATAAGCCTTGAGTGCCTAATGTGACCCAGACTAGGCATTGGAACTACAAGGACAGACAGCACAGGGTCTCTAAGACCCATCTAAAAGTGCAGGCACACCTACTGGGCTAAGCCCACCAGTCCTGGAGAGGTGGCTGTGTGGAGGCCTTGTCCCCGAGTGGTGACTTCAGGCACCACAGGAAGCCAGCTCACAGTTTTCTCATAGGGGCTATTACCAGGGAGGTGACAGGCAAAGAATGAGGCAAGACCATTTTATAGATGTAGATAAGAACAAGCACTGGTTACCACGTGGGAAACCAGGGCTTTGAGCACAGCTGGTACCAGTATAAATGTATACACAGCCATTTTGAAATGTACAGCAATCTGGTAGTACTTGGTGGAATTAAGTATGCCCAGACTGATGACCGAGTGATTTGACTCTTGCTACATATCCCGAGCAATTCCTGCAGGTTTTGTAAGAGAATGTATGCTGGATTTCATTTTAGCATTGCATAGGAAAGGTGAGTGAATGATAACCTTGTGTCCATCATTAGGGCTGTGGATAGGTGACAGCTGGTGGATACTTCCTATGGAATACTATGAAGCCAGGAGATGCCACAAACCAAATGTGCCTATAGCCATGTGCAAAGAATAGTGTAGAGAGAAAACAAGAATAAAACAACTTAAGAGGCTGAACAAAAATTATAGTGCAATACTAATTCTGTGGACGTGTCCTTCCAGGGCAATTGCTGACATTCTTTTCTTGCCCAAGGAACTCTGATGACTCCTTGCATAACATAAGGCTGTATTAAAAACAAAAACAAGGGGCTGACCCAGTGGCTCAGGTGGTTGGAGCACCGAGCTCCTAATGCCGAGGTCACTGGGTCGTTCCCACATGGGCCAGTGAGCTGTAGAGGGCCTTACTGAGATTGTGAAGAACAGCTCTCCCTGGAGCTGGGCTGCTGTGAGCAGTCGGAGATTGGCGTGAGCTGCCGCAGGCTGCAGAGTGCGCAAGGCTCATAATACCATCTCAGTGGTTCAAAATAACCCATGCTTTATGCCCATCACAACTTGGCTGGGGGCTGTGCTCTGCATTGAAACACTCCAGGACCAGACTGCCGCAGTGTTATTGGTCCTTGTGGCAGAAGAAAGGAGACTTACAGGGAGACCCAAAACCTTCAACCTGCTGTGACACTTACCACTTCCACTTACTCTATTGGTCATGGCAAGTCATATGGCCAATCCCAGCTGGAGAATGCCTAGAAAGATGGCAGCCAGAAATGTTTGGTGGATAGCACGAATGTTTACCATACTCACCTTCAGATCAGATAATCTTCTCAGATTTTTTCCAGATTGCTCTTTTGTAACTTGACCTTGAGCGAGTTACTTAGCTTCTCCATGCTCCAATTTTCTTTTCTGAAAAATAGGGATTTTATTACCTGTCCCATGAACTTGCTGCAAATACAGGTGAGATGGTGTAGTGCATATGCATAACAATGGGTCTGACACCCAGTAAGCCCTCAGTAAATTGTGGTTGCCATTGTAATTATAACAAGGACGCCTGGTCTCACTTTTTTCCTGAGATCTACATTAGCCCTGCTTTAATCTTCCTTAAGCATGCGTCTGCTCAAGTCAAAAGCGTGCATTGACTCTCATAGGCATAGTCTTTGCCTGGACTCCTGCTTGTGTTTTGGGTGCCATATTCTATCTGCCAATTGGGCCTTGCTTGCAAGCTTATTAATCTGCATCTAAGGCCCACCCAAAGTGAATCTCAGTCTAACTCTCCAACCATAGTGCCCACAGCTTTCTTTTATCCAGACTAAACTGTATATGGTATGAACTACTCTAATCCTTATTCATTGCTTGCATTTTTAAAGGAATTTCAAGGAACAAAGAGCATTTTTCTCCATTCATTGATTTATTCATTCAATAAGTGCTTATTTTACAGCAGATATTATTCTAGGTGTTGAAGATACAGAAATGAAAATAGACAATGCTTAGTCCCATAGAACTTTCAAGAAATGTGCAATAAAACAACTGAGATTGTTTTAATTAGTGACGTGTGCTACAGAGAGCACTTAATATGGTAATAGGATGGAGAGTGCCTGGGTGGTTGGCTAAGTTTGTCAGGGAAGGTTGACAAATGAGGACTAAATGAAGAGGAGACAGCCTTATAAAGTTCTGGAAAAAGAGCATTCCAGACAGATGGTGACAAATCTCATGTGAAGGAATGGAAAAGGAAGGCTGGAGTGAGTCAAGCTTCGTGGACAGGGAGAAAGCGGTGCTGCAACAGCAAAGAAGAATGTAGAGGAAGGTCGTTTAGAAGAATGTAGGACAATGAGGAGCTTGAAGTTTGGATGCTTTTGCTGTCCTGTGCAAGACCCATGTCTTCAATAACTACTAACCAGATCTAATCACTCTTCAAGGCCTGATTCAAATGCACTTTCTCCTCTCCCACAATTCTTGTTAAAAGTAGGTTTTTCCCACCTCTAAATTCACAGGATAACTTATCGAGCTCAAGGGTTTGCATCCTTTAGCCTAGAGAAACACTTTCCCAGTGGCTCAATGATTTTAATTCTATAAAATGAAATGTGTATTATTAAAAGATAGCCAAGCATTAGGCATTTCTTTAGTAGTAGTAGTAGTAGTAGTAGTAGTAGTAGTAGTAAAAGTAGTAATATCTATATATAACTTTACTTTAAATTCATAAAGGACAAGCTTCAGAAATCAGACAAAAATATTTCTAGACAATGAAATGGCATTCAATGTATTTGGTACAAAGATACAGACCAAGAAAATTACCTGGTCTAGATAATTCTTTTTGAAATGTTTTAGCTAGATCCCTTGTCATATTCTCCACAAGCTTTTATCCTTTTGTATATTTCTCAGTATTTGACTGAGTAATAAAACTTAGCTAAGAAAATAACAGCTGTATGTTTTCAGTTGTTTCTAATGACTTTCCTTTATGGCTATCTGAATTAGAGTTGTTTTCAAGCACAAAGCAAATAAAGCAAAACAAAGAGAACCCAGTGAAATTAAATCATGCTGGGCATTTCTAGGCCTTAATATAAAAGATTGTTTCATTTTTATTATATAGTTTGCTAGCTTTCTAATCTTAATTAATGACCGTAGAAAACTGCAGAATTTGTTGTTTAGTTTTTCTGGTCACATTGAGTCGGGCTTGATTCCCTTACTCAAGCACACAGTTGTTATTATTTCTTAATATTCACTGAACATCAGAAATTCACATAGATGCAAACACGTAGTACTTACTCTTTGATGTCTTCCTTCTTTCGATCAGCATGTTTTTGAGTGCCATCAATGTCATTATATGTATTATCCCTTTTTAGGCTGAGTAGTAGTCCATTGTATTGCTCTACTGCACTTTTAAAATCCATTCTCCTTTTGATGGTCATTTTTTGTTTGTTTGTTTTTCCCCCCAGTATTGGCTATTATTAATAAAGCAGCTGTGAGCATTCTTACACAAGTCTCTCTTTTTAAATATATGATGTTATTTCTCTTGGGAACAAAATTGCAGGGTATAATATAGTTATATTTTTAGTGTTATAAGGAACCGCCAGAGAGTTTTCCAGACTGGTTGTACCATTTCACACTCTGCCAGCAATGTGTGAGAGTTCTACTAGTTACTTTGCATCTCATCTCACCAACTTTGGTATTGTCACTCCTAAATTTTCATTCCTCTGATGACTGATGATGTTGAATACTTTTTCATGTGCATATTGGCCAGGTTTCTGTCCAAAGGCCTTTTTTTTTTTTTTGCGATATTTTTTTTATTGGTGGTTTTCCTTCTTACTATTAAGTTATAAGAGTTCTTTACGTATCTGATTACTAGTCATTTGTCAGATATATCTAACAGGAATATTTTCTGATAGTTCATGATTTTCCATTTCATTTTCTTCATGACTTTTTCCTGTTGAGCAGAAGTTTTTAATTTTGATGAAGTCTAATTATCACTTTTATTCTTGGGTAGTTAATACGTTTTAGGTGCTATCTAAGAAATCTTTGTTTACTTTCGAGGTCACAAAGATTCTCTAATATATTTTCTTCTAGAGACTTGTAGATTTAGCTTTTATGTTTAATTAATTTGGGGGTCTAAAAATTACAATTGTGAAATAGGGGTTAAGGTTCCCCCCCCATGTTGATTTCCAGTTGTTCTCACGCCACTTGTGGAAAGACTTTCCTTTCTCCATTGGATTTCTTTGAAGCCTAGTAAGGCCAGCATTTCACTAAGAAGAAGTCATTGGTAACCTGAAAGGAAAAAAAAATTGGGGAGTCTGGAGAGATGCCAAGAAAAGGAGAAGGAAGGACCTTAACAATGCAGGAGCAATTTTAAGAGCAATAGAAGGTAGATTATGGAGTCTGAAGCATAGGAAACTGACGAGAGATTATAGGTGTAGACCCCATATTTAAGGAACGTGGCTGTGAAAAGAAAGGTAAAAATAGGGCAATAATTTGAATAATCATGCAAGGTCAAGAGATCAGAAGGATATTTATTGTCAGGCAATGGGTTAGGGAAGTAATAAGGTTAAAATGGGAATTTAAAGGGCTTTGACTAGAAAATGACTCAGATGACTTTCCTTTTACAGAGACCTTGCCACTTGCATAGAAAGTTCTCTGGAATTTCATTGAATCCAGAAGGACTTACTGGGAAATACACATTTATTGTGCAAGTAGCTATTCAATACACAAGACTTTCTTGGCAAAGGTGCAGCATGTAAAAGTGAGAAGTATGAGTTAAATATCTGGTCTGTCAGTCAGGCTGAGAGCAGAGCACCCAGGAGCTGCTGTGTCTGTGCCACTGTGAAGAGGGTTTGCACATTTCTCTTGGGCTAAAATAACACTTGAATGGATCAGTGCCCTCAACCATTTCACATCATGGGCAGAAGGGATACCAAAGACAGCTATTGCCACCTGCTTTCTACAGGAAAGTTTTCCTCAAACATTTACATGGCTGAGGGGGACAGTGCAGCTATTTTCTTCAAATCTTTACGTGGTATAGACTCTAGCTGCTCTCCTGATCTCACAAGAGACACTTTAAGGGCCTGTTACAACTTGTTCCCTCAAACAGCAACTAGCAAGAAGGAAAAGAAAAAAAAATCAAAACAACATTTACTGATCATTAACTGTATGCTAAACAGGACTGTTACATACAGTCAGTCATACAGGTTGTATCCTGTACAACTGCATAACACCAGGGGACACTATTCCCATCTTAGCTTGGTGCTGTGCAATGTGATGCCCTTGGTATCAAGTGTTACTCTGTGCTTTTTGAGTCCTTGCAACACCCTATGAGATTGGCATACGTATGTCCATTCTGCAGATGAGAAACCTGAGGCCAGGAAAGGTAAAGTCACTTGGCTAAGGTCACTCAGATGGTAGGTGGCAGAGCTACAATTTGTATATCTTTTGTGTATCTTCTGTTGGCTCCAAAACTTAGCATTTCAATGGCCTTAAAATGTTGGACTGACAAGGTTCATCTTTAGAAGGCAGGTAAGTAGGTCACTTGGGATGGGATAAGCAGGAAGGTATACCCTTCAGGAAGGGTATGAAATGAAAAAAAGCCAGTGGACTGGAAGACAAAGGCGATTGAAGAATAGGAACTGCCAGAGTGGTTACAGGGAGATGAAGAGAAACCCTGGGTTGGCAGAGGCTGGAAGAGCAGATGGTCTAGCAACCCAAGCAAATCCACCCATGTGGACGAGAAAAGAGCCAGTTACAAAATGCTACAACTGGCTCTGCCATGATTGGCTCAGGAAAAACCCAGATTGGTTGATCCCCTGAATTAGGGGATCTAAGGTAGGAGCTTAAGGGGGCTGTCCCGTTGCTCAGAAACTAGATCAGAGATACCCAGAGCTTCTTGGGAACCTACTGTGTCCTCTTCAGACGGCAACTTGGCTCAGAGGAAAAAATAAAGGCTTACAGTTCAGAGGTCAAATCCTGATTCCCACGTTTACTAGGAGTGAGACTTTAGGAAAGTTATTGAACCTCACTTTCTCATCTGTAAAATGGGATTATACTATCAACCTGAAAAATTGTTCTAATGATTAAATGAAATAATAAACTCCAGATACTATGTGGCTTAGAGCACATATGATGACACATGATCACCGTGATAACAGTTCACTTGTCAAATCTTTGAAGCTACTGGCTCATAGGCCTCTGTGTTGGCTTGTGTCGTCCTCCCTCAGGTCCAGCACTGGGGAAGGTGTGGGAGCTGGGGGGTTGCCTTATTCCACAGCAGGCTATTTAGTCTCCTTTAGAATTTTTTGCTTTATCTGTTCCCACTCTGCCTCTCTTACCATGACACCATGCAGATCAGATCAGCATCCTATAGTGGCCTCATGACAAGTGGAGCTGTGTCATCTGAATTCCTGACCTGAGCAATTCCAACTGTGAGCCCCTAGAAGGGAGGAGTGGGATCTTGTTCATTTTTGCATCTTCAAAACTTGGAACCTAGGAGCCCCTCCAAAAATGTGGATTGGATGAATGGCTGGTTAGCACACCCACTTGCCTCGCCTGTGCACTTCAGACCGAGGGTTGGTGAGTTTCCGTGGATGTGGGTGAGGAGGCACTGCTGGCCAGAGTGCCAGTGGGGTGGGAAACCTGGATTTAACTATGGGCTTCAGAAGCAGACTGTCATTGCAAGCCATCTCTAGTGGGTGCTTTATTCGTCCATTCGAACAATAAACTAGATGAGCAGACGCCGGGCGGAAGCCGGCTGCCTGTGTTCAGATGGCAGCCATGCCCAGTGGGCACCTGGAGCACACATCCCTATTGCACATGAGCTTCTCTGTCAGGCACAGAAACAAACCTTCCCTTTGCCTGGGCAGTGAAAGAACAGAGCTTCTGAAAAGCAATGGAAAAACGAAAAGTGCTACTCTGTGGAGAATCCTCTCTCTCCTCTCACCTCCTAAAACCGAATGAGTTGGGCTCTGCTCTTCCCTCGGAATTCAACTCTGGTCAGTGCCAAGGTGACTAGTTAAACACCTGAGAGAAGAAGTCAGATCCACAAGGTTAAACAGTAAAACTTAGGGGATAACTTCTAATCAGAAGTGAGGTAAGAAATGAAGAATGCTTTCTGATTTCCAGTAAATGTAATGCTAAAATATTCAGCCATTTGGATATTGCCATGTTATGAATCCAATTAACCTTGCTTCAAGCTACCAACTGCGTTCAGTGCTACTGATGTGTTACAAACACTATGAAGTGTCCCTCTGCTGATTATGATCCTAGATAACAGAGAAAACACAGCTCTTGAGTTTCAGAGTTGTGGAAAGAAATAAAATTCAACTCTCAAGTTATGAAGGCAGTGATAACCTATGATTTGGTTGCAAACAAATATGATTTTCATTTTATCAACAACATACATTTGTCAAATTTGTGAGTGAGACTCCGCATACCGATTAGTGGTGAAAATAAGAAATGAGTTTTAATATTGTGCAATTGAACTGACCCCATTAATAATAAAATAAAATTGGTACACTGTAATGATTTCTGGAAAAAAGGTCATTTTTTTAAAACAACGTTTACTGAATTTTATTATTTTCTTTTTCAATTGTACAGATGTTTCTCTTAGAGCAACTCTGTTTTCTAAAAATTACGTTTTCTGCTTAATGTAAGAGGTGTACAGAAAGGTTGTATCAACTACAAGAAGTATCATTACTCCTACTATTGCTGTATTTGAACATTTCCAGATATTGATTTTATAAATATTTTATTATTAAAAAAAGACATATGGGAAGAAAATTGCCAAAATATCCTGGTAACTATTTGGTCTTTGGTTTCATTTCAACTTATCTATTTATTCACCATCTGTTTATCTTTCTGTATATGTAACAGGAACATTTCTCACAACTCACTGCATTGGTAACTCTTCTACAAATATGACTGTGGCTGAAATTATTGCTAATATATCCAGTCTCAAGGTTCTATGTGTAAGGCTTATTAAAATTTTGGCAAGACAGGACAGAATCCAGAAAACGTTCGATTTAGCATTTCTGTTTCAATTATGATTTAAACATCAGATCATCAGCAATTCTCAACCAAAAACAAGTTGAAAACTTTAAAAAAATATTCCCTAAAGTCTATGGAATTTAAAGCTTTGTTTTGAAGTAAAAAGGAAGCAATTCTCATTCAAATGTTTTCCAAAGTCACTGGAAAATTAAAACAAAAAACAAAAAACAAAAAAACCTATTATATACTTGTGTTGCTTATTTCAGGCTTTCTAGGAAGGAAATGACAGAATTCATCATTTCCTCTATAAAATATTATCCCGTAACTTTTAAACCTGACTATTAGTACTTATGAAAAATGAGATATACACCTGACGTGGTTTATAACTTAAGTATATGTGAGAGTCAAAATGATTTGAGATCCAGAGATAAATCATTGCAACTCTGGCTTAGTCGGAAAAGGAATTTATTGAATTAGATGGTGACTTGTGCCAGTGAGTCCAGCTTTGAACAACAAATGCTGGGGTGCATTTATGGAGGGGAATGTGCCAGAGGAAGGAAACACTTTTCCCCATGAATAGCCAGTGATGAAAACCCAGAGGAGGCCCAGGGAAGGAAGACAGAGGGGGCCAGACCAAGGTTGTTCGCTGTCATGGGGAAATTTCCTCACACATGTACTCATAACAATAAAGGCCATCAATGCAAGGGCCTTGTGTGGTATGGTGTCTGCAGACTCCATACATAGGCTCTATTTTCCATTCATCTGGAGACCCTAGAGGCCAAGTACCTTAACTGTGAAAGCCTGACAATTGCGATGTTCTAGAATAAATATGTACCGAGAACTTTGCGACACATTATAGGAAGTGTAGTAAAAGAAGAGGTTCCTGACCAATAGGAGCTTACAATTGAGACAGAGAAAGAATGCAAACAAAGGAAATCAGTAACACAAAGTAGAATGCGTCAAATTCTTGAGTGATAAAGACATAATTGCAAACAAAATTAAGAAGAAGAATGGGGAGGGGGAGAAGGATAAAAAGAAGAAAGTAGAAATTAGCCAAAGGAGAAAGTGGGGAGGAGGATTAAAAAGGAGAAAGATGGGGATCAGATGTATGATATGAAATATTTCTCTGGGTGGTGAACACACAATGGAATTTATAGATGATCTAATACAGAATTGTACACCTGAAATCTATGTAATTTTACGAACAGTTGTCACCCCAATAAACTTTAATTAAAAAAACAACAAAAAAAAGACTAATCTACAATGGTTAATGACCAATCTCTTTCAAAGAACATATCCTGCTGAATAATAGTAGGGAAGAACAGCAGTACATGTATATATTTATAAATAAATAAACATATACGGATTGGGAGTGAGTATTCACATTTTTTCCTGAGGAGTTGTATATGTGGTTAAAAAGTTTGGAGACCACTGCTCTTTTAAAATTTTTATTTATTAAATTTAAAACAAACAAAAAGAAATATTTGTTGCATGCAGTATAATAGCAGTGTCCAGGTGTGTGATTAGGTGTTTAGAATAATAGACTATGGGTTCCCTAGGGTGGAGACTAAGTCTTTTCTTCCCCTTGTAGGTATATTCAGCCTGTAATTCAATATCTGACACAAAGCAGCGCTCTGCACAACTTTGCTAAGTAACGGTAGCATGAATACATGAATGTGGATGAAACGGTTGATTATGGATTCTGCATGAGGGGTTAGATTTGAAGCGGATTGAGTAGGTGGGCACAACTGAAGGAGAATTTCTAAGCAGAGGAAACAGAAGAGGAGATGTGAGGGGCGCTAAGAGAGCTAGCTAGCTGCAGAATGATGCTGGAGGGGAGGGTTAAGTTGGGGAGGGAGCAGTGGAGAAGAGGTTAAGAACTCAGGGTGAGGACAGTCTGTGGAGGGCCATGACTCTCTGTCACCTGGCTGAATTCCATCCTTCCTTTAAGACTCGCTATGAATTCTTGTCCTCTTCTGGGAGATCCCCCTGACCCCCGTGTAGTATCAGCACTCACAAATACCTGTTGAGTGAACTAATGAATATCAGCAATGGGGTTCCATTCACATCTTTAAAAGAGAACGGGTGTGGTTGTGCTTCTGGAAATTTTACTGAAGGCAGGAGACAAGTTGTCTGGTGTGAGGAAATCTCTGAAGGTGGATGTCTGTGGAATCACTCATGGCAAGAATTAGGGTTGAGGTGACACTTGGGGCTGAGTAGGGAGGGGATGGGGATGGTGCAGAGACCATGGGCTAGACATGTAGGAAAAATCAACAGAACTTGGTGACTAACAGCAAAGAGAAATAAACCAGTGTAAGGCCCAGGTAGACAGCCTGATTGCAGCAGAGAAGAAGAGGGAAAAGCAAAAATTAAGCTAAGAGGAGACTGGTATCTAGGTGGCAGAAGCTAGGAGACAGAAAGGGCTCAAACGCTGGAGAGAGGAGTGATTTGAACAGTGTCTGATAAAATGCACTGTATATTAGCAGATGCATAAGGAAGGACGACATTCCAGGCCCAGGGACAGGGACAAGGGCCATGTCCGGAAGGTCCTGCAGCCAAAGCCTCAAGAGTGTGACAGCAGGAGTTCTCCAACCCTACCTACAGAAGCAGCCCAGAGTCTCCCCCAGCTTCAGACTTCTACTTACTCTGAAAGAATGGCTGTCTTCCCAGTCCATAGAGAATGGAAGGTTTATAATGGCCTCTTGTATCTTAACAGAGAACAATAAATAACTGTAATTTCCAAAAGCTTGTTTCTCTTAAGGGAATATACACAGCATTTGTAAGACAATGTATCATTGGTTCCCTTTGATTTTCTGCTGAAAAATGGAGCAGAGGAAACCTGGTGGGTTTATTCTTAGTTCTCACAGGGATGACAGACCATTCCCTGTGGTTTAAGGATTATTTGAGTATCCCTTTTGGCAACAACCTGCAAAATCAATCTATGGTTAGCACAGTTTAACCCATTCCAAAGTGATCATTTTAACTTGTATTTCAAGAGAAGGGAGCAATGAGTTGGCACCAGGGAAGGGAGCTTACCTCAGAGCCCAAGGTGTGAAGGTGTCAGCCATGCTATGCTATAGTTGACATTTGGTCTGGACTCTGGGAAGGGCAGGCCTCCTCTCTGCATCTCTACTTATCCATCTGTGAAATAGGACACTACCTGTCCCATGCTCTCCTCAGAAATTACAATGATACATATATCCTAAAAGAGGATTCTTTCTGTCCGGTCCTTAAAGGGCATAGAGCTGCATGGACTGACATAAAAAGACATCCAGGATGACTGGGGAGAAAAAACCAAGTTGTAAAACTATAATGTATAGTTTTACAACTTGATTTAATGTAAGTTAAATATAAGTTAATATATATATATCCAAGTTGTTATATATATATGTGTATATATATATATACATACATATATATATATCTATATAAACCAAGTTGTTTATATATATATATATATATATATATATATACACACACATATATATATATATACATATATATATAATATCCAAAAAAATGTATATACATTTTAAGAAAGGAAAAAACTATATTATACTTAATATATACTGATAACAAAATATAACAATATATACTGATAACAAAATTTTTTTGGCATCCCTAGTAGTGGGGATGCCAAAAAAATGTATATAAGTGGACATTTTGGTCACCATTGCTCAAGCGGTAGTTTGCCATAATCAGAAGTGTCTGGATGCTGATGGTAACCACTTTGAGCTCCTCTTGTAATTGCAGAAGCCAAATGTGACTTGTATTCATCTTTTGTTATCGGTATATATTGAGTATCACAATTTTAATACAATTTTTCTTTCTCAAAGTGTGTATACATTTTTTGTCTCTCTCTTTCTGTCTCTCTCTCTCTATGTATATATACACAAACACACACATGCACATATACACACAGCACAAACTGTGTAAAAATCATATATACACGTTATTATCCATTTTATAAAATAATGATAATTATTATGTAGATATTCATGTATTTTGTATAAAAAACTCAAGGAAGTATATATATAATAATAATTGTGGTTATTTCCAGAGTGAGTGATTACAGGGCACATTTGCTATTATTTTTTTATATTCTTTACCATTTGCATTTTTATAAGTTTGCATTTCTTTCATAATCAGAAAAAAATTTAATTGCAAATATAGATAAATGAAGAAAGTTCTCTGCCTGTGGAAGCCCATTTTGCTCCATCAATTAATGGATACTCTTCAGCACATGCTTCACTGCCTCTGGAAAAACTGACACAGCTAGGGTTGCAAGACCTCAAATGGCCCTTATCCTTGACAATTTACTTTTAATGTTCTCACTTCTTATCCTGGGGCTCTAATGCCAACTGGCTCTCAGAGACATGCTGATCTCAGCTCATGCAAGATGCCCATGCACAACTTTGTTAAAATTTTAAAGCCAACTAAGATTTTCTCTCTCTGATGGAAAAATGCCTCCATACCATGAACAAGCAAGTATTTAGAAAAACACATTTCTTTGCTTAAGAATGACTGGAGAATAAGCTGAAAGGGGGATTTTTATTTATTTATTTATTTATAATTTCAAGAGATTTTCAAAAAATAAGATTTGGAAAAATTTGGGTTTCTGCAAACAGGAGGTAAGAACCAGGGCAATGGCAGGTACAGGATTGGATCCCCTGGGACTCAGGTTTGAAGGGTGTTGGAGGGATTGTTTGAGCTGGTTTAAGCTGAACCTTATGTATTATCTGGGTCTGTTGTGATTTGGGGTACAATTATGATAATCAATATGACATTAGCACAGTTTTCTTGGACAATTACTTTTGACCAAAGTGAATTCTGGTGTGTGGTAACTAGGCTGTACTTTTAAGATTCTCAGGCGGATGATAAAAATGCACATTCATGTACACCCCGGGAGCCCACAGAGGGTGTATTGGAAGGACTGGCAGGAAACTCACTTTCAAAATTCCATGCCCAGTTTAATAGAGTAAAATATTTGAATCTATCTATTAACCCTGATTCATGGTATTCAAAATTCTGGGCAGGTCTCTTTCACTTCTGTTTAGTTCAACTCATAAAGGAACGCTGCATCTTACAATGTCCATGTCTTCCTTAGACTCTAGAAATTTTGATGCTGATAGTTTCACGGCATCTTTCTTTGGAAATCCTGAGAACTTTTAGAAAGCATTAGTAAGAGCTGGTGGTCTTCACAGGAACCCCTGAGAGAAAAGTTCCATTTCATACTAGGTTTAATGTGAATTATTTATAGAAAATAACATTTCTAAAGAGACATCTCTCTTTGCTGCTCTACCTAGTCCCGCAATTCCAAACACATAACACTGTCAAAGCATCAGATATTTTGGCACAGAGCCACCAAATAGTCTAGTGTCTGAGTCCAAACTAAGAGGGCTACTGGATGCAGAGGTGATGAGAACAAAAGAGGATGTCACCGAGTCTGCATGGAGACTGAAGCTGGAAATTTTGAGGGGACTTGCCACACGTAACACGGTTAGTGATTAGCAAGCTAGGAATCGAACGAACCCTTTACCTGTCAGTCAGTGTTGCTCTCACGACACCAAACTGCCTGCTTACCAGGGGTGCAATTTGCTACCTCTATCAGGGAACACTGGCATTTTAACAAGGCTCTTCTGACACACACAGATTTAAATACTGATGCTAACTATGGGAATTACATACATCATGACAAAATTGTACAGGGAGTTGCTTGAGAGAACAGACCACTTGGCATTCTTCCAAATCACTGCTCTGGGGGTGGGGGTGTTATTCTGCCAGTGTTGCTTTCCCCTGGAAAACCCTTACTTGCTTTTCAAGTATACTAGGCTTGAATGAGATACCATATATGTGGGTCTTCAGAGTCCTAGAATGCACACTCAGCTGCCTTTGATTAATTGAGTAGAAGTTCCAATACTGTTTATTTTACCTTTATCCTGTATGAAGTGTACATTTTTTTCATCATCAAAAACATTCGCTCAAAGCAGTGATGTGTTGCAGTTGGCTCCTGCTAGCTCACAAGAGCCAAATGTGTGAATCTCACTCCAACTCCAGTTCAGTAACTTCACAGTGGTATCTTGAAATTGGACACGGAGAAAATATTTTTATAGTAGAACTTGACAAACACAAAAACTGGGGATTTTTTCCCCCCCAGAGAGCCTGGTTACTAGCACACTATTGATCCGAAGTATGCATTTTTCTACCATATCAAGAGAATATTTATTTTGTAAACTATTACCAACTTGTGCTTGATACATGGTAAGTACACCATGGCTATTTGTAAAGGAATGAATAAATGAATGAATGAGTGAATGAATGAATCAATGAGTTGTTTTTCAGATATATACAGTGTTCCAATCTAGTTTTTGAGATTCAAACGGGGCATTAAAATGATACTAATTTTGAATTCTCCAACTCTTTTCAATTTTACCTTGTACTCATCTTGGTCTCTCAAATGCTACTTCAAGGTGTGGGAGCTTTTCCACAGATCTCTTTCTAGTGCTCCTTTTTCAGACAAGAGAAAAAGCAAACACTCCCTCTTCTAAAATGACAAGCATGATTTAATTGTCATGAAAGGTAATTTTGACTTTATGATACAATGTGAAGGAAAACTTATTTTTATATATTACAGATTATTTTTATTTTTCAAATCAGAAGCAAATCCCAACTAGAAGAGCTAAAACTCTCTGACGTAGTCTTATTAGTGTTCTGCCTCTTGATTACTAGCTCCAGAAATTATAAAGAGTTGCTTTTAAAATTGATGTTCAAATTTAATATGATTGTGCTTTGCAAATTGTTCCAGTAAGTCTGTCATTGGGAGCCAAGAAAAGCAGCCATTTTTGCTTTGCAAAATCCTGTGAATATTTATATAGTGGCTCTCAACTACAGAGAATTTAAGAAGCTTAGAAGAATTTTGCAAAGTTTTTAAAGCAGGGAGTCACTGTAATGCCATGAATAGGAATACATTCGTGTTCAACTTGAAAATGTGTGAGTACTTATGTGTGAGTCTAACACATTCTGTTGGACCTGGACCCACACACCCTTTTGAATGTTGCTGAAGTAATTTGACATGGCAGTTTCTACTTAACCAAAGTATTTTATTTGAGATTATCTGCACTAGTTTGGTATATCTGTTAAACTTTTATTAATAAAGGCTGAGAGTTTTGGTGTTGGCTTTTCGTAAACACTTGTCAAAATCAGGGAAAAAGAAATATAGACCAGATATAATCTCTCATGTAACTTATCCTCAAAATTCTGTTGTTCTTGGTTGAATCTTACCAAGAGAATATTGATTGAAGGAAGCTAGGGAAAAAAGTTTACATGCTATATTATTCCATTTGTGTAAAGTTTAGGAACAGGCAAACTAATCCCTGGTGTTAGAAGTCTCTGTAGTGGTTACCCTTTGGGGGAACAGTGACAGAAGTAACAGAGAAAGCTTTTGGAGTGTGGGTAACATTCTATCTCTTGATCTGTTTACTGGTTACACAGGTGGTTCGCTTTGTAAAAACATCAAAATTTGTGCTTAAGATTTGGGCAGATTTCTGTGTGTAACTTATATTTCAATACAGAGTTTACTGTTTAAAAATTGGCTCTTCTCTGATTCTCTTTGAGATTCTAAAGCATTTCAAAGAGTGAATCTAAGTAAATAAGAGTGGCTTCCAAGAGGATGTGACTTAAATAAGGTTGATGACCGAACGAGAAATGGAATCCCTACATAGACGAATACTTGGTCTTACCAGATGAACTTCACCATGTGACTCCATGAAAGAAAGACAAGTGACAATTTCATGTTCCCCCATTCAGCTCTTTAACACGTGATTGGAAAATAGGAAAGACTTGTAGGGGTCACAGATAGTTCTGCATCTGCTTCAGAGAATCCTGTTCTGGTGTCTTTTCACCCCATCCTGAAATCTGCTTGGGAAAGCTGAGCTAATTAGAAGTGGCCAGCTAGCATTTAGTCAATAAATAGCTTGGCTCAGCAGACAGTTAATGCAATGCCAGATCAATAAGAACTCCGAAAATTATTTCTTCACTTCCTTCTATGGCAAGTGGAAGTCCATGAAGGACAGAATGTCAGCCTTCAGTCAAGGAGGCATGGAACTTTTCATTATACTGACACTAGGTGTTGAGAGGGAGCAAATGTAAACAATTCCAATCTCCTTATTGATGTGATGTCAGATTTTCATTTTGAAATGGAATAGGCTCTAAGAAGATTTTGCAAAAAAGGCCCAATCTTCTCAATCAAAGTACTTCCTTCCCCTTGGAGAGAGCCATTAGCAATGGGAACCACGCTGTCAGAGCAACCAAGCTGAAACTGCGTCTTTTAGGAGATGATAGGTAGTTATCTTTTATAATCTTACATAATAAAGGACAAATCAAAAGAATATTGAAAGATAGGAGGAGACATCTTAGAGGGAAGAAATTAAATTTTTTCTTCATGCGACCTTCTAATAATTCCTATGGAATGCTATTTGGTTTCAAGTTTATGGCTATATCAGAGTGAAAATGAAGCTCCTTTCAGTACCGTCTGATCCAAGGCCTCACAGTACCACAGTTCACCGTGACCTGGTTGCAAAGGCTTTGAGCCTTGGGGAAGCAATGATGCAGATACTAAATGGGGAATAATATACTTCCTAAAACTAATAACCCCTCCAGCCAGTTAAGAAGCCCAGATGGAAATATGATGACTGTCTTGATTTTTGAGAAGTGAGGGAATGTAGAGTAAAATTATGGAGTTTCAGAGTTCTTGCATTTCTATGCTTAACTTCAATTAGATAACCAAAGTATATTTTTGTTCCCGCATGCGGTCTGAGAACTCCTTTTTTGCATGTCAGACGTAGAAAGACATCTATACCTCAGCAGCAGTTCATGCTCTACTTATTTCCTTGGAACCTCCTACCTCCTGGCAGCACATTTCCCTAGGGGTAAGCAATCTGGAACCAGAGAGTGAATTTTTTTTCTTTTTTCTTTTTCCTTTCTTCTTTCTTTCTTCCTTTCCTTTCTTTCTTTTCTTTTCTTTTTTAAGGAAAATAAGGGCTGCAGAATTCCTTTATCTCTGAAGATAAAAATGAATTCAATTGCAATGCCATCAATTCAAGGAAAATAAAGGGGCAGCTCTATTATTTTATCCAAATTTCCCATGCATGCTTGTTTTTCTTCCCCCCCATAGCTTTTTGTTCTCATATTCTCTCTGTACGATCGTAAAGGAATGTTGGCTCACTGGAAATGAATACTTAACATTTCCCATTTATTTGTTTTTCCCAAATTACTAAAGGCAGTGTAATGGTATATTCCACCATAGAGAATGGTCTTTTGTGTCTTTGTTCACTGTCCTCTCCTTGGGCCTGGTGTGCTGCCTGCTACATGGCCGACATTTGGAAAATCTTTGTGGACACTTACTTTTCCTCTATCCCTACATAAAGGGTATATTTCTGGTACAAACCAATACCATAAGAACACTATACCAGAAACAGTTATAGGCTGATCAACAATTATTTGACATAGTTTGGCTCCTCTTTTCAAAATAATTTTTTGTATGGGAAAATTCAAGTTTAATAATTTTTTTTTGGGGGGGGATGACTTAATATGGACTCACACCAATGGAACCAAGACTTCTTTCAGATGTCTTTACAGATGTGTTATCTTTCAGGTAAGGCTAATTCAGCTATCTATACTCTATTCATTGATTGTTGATTAAAATTGGGTTTTAAATTCATGAAATAATAATTTCTCATAGACTAAGCAAAATTAATGAATTTATATAACTTATGTCCCTCTTCTTTACTGGCCTGGTGGGACAAGAGTAAAATAGTTGTTTATTTCTCTGCACCAAATTTCCACCTTTCCTTCCTCATTTCCACTTTCCTCAGTGCTCAGACCCATTTTGGTATTCTTCCTTTCTTAATAAAAAAATTACTTTTTGAATCTTTTACTTACTCCAAAGAATATATAACCTGTTTAAAACTCATTATCTCTTCTAAGGATGTTTAAGAGAATTGAAGTGTCATAATGCATTACGTAGTCCAACCTGCTCCTTTTTGTCCTGATTTTCATTTTAACATACAGATGTGATGATATCACTCCCTCATGCAACATCTTCCCCTTCCAGAATCCTCCGCCCCACAGAGCAGGGTCTTGGGACCTGGCTGCCTGCTGTGTTGCACGCTCTGGTCAAGCTCACTCTTGCCTCTGTGCCAGGTACAGATGGCTCCTTTCCTGTGGCTCATTCACCAGTGTCTTCTTGCTGCTTCCCCTGGGCTCACTCCTATGTTTTCATTACTGGTGTCTGTCTCTCCCTCGGGCCAATGGGTGGATTACCATCTTGCCACTTTCATCTCTAGCCCAGCCCAGGCAGGAACTGGCACAGGTAAGTTCAAAATCAACAAGATAAACGAAGGAAGGAAGTTGAAGAGCTGGGTCTCTAAGGATGGAATTTCAAGGACTAGCCAGCAGAAAAATATGATTATTTGGGGGCTGAGGTGTTTCCCCAAAAACTGTACCTCTCGAGCAGCTGAGTACTTTTGGTACAACCCCCTTGTCTGAACAGTTCTTTTTGGTGATAAATATCACACACACATGTAGGGCATTGGCTAGGCTCAATCCATCAGTCTATCAATAAGCGTATTTTTACATCTGCTGTGCACTCCACTAAGTGTTAATGTAGGGTCAGGCTGTTTCTCTTCCCAAGAGACTGCCCCTGAAATCATCACTTTATCCCCGCTGTGAACTCTTGGCTGAACAAATCAGCCTGGGATGCATCTCTGCCTACTCCTACCCCCAGCTGTCTTAACGTCTGCCAACAAAGCTGATAATAGTGCACCTCTGCTGTATTGAATGTCTTCTCTTCCTTGATTGTTCTACCTCCAGATATTTTCCTATTGGATTTGAGTGAGCAATCAGATGGACTGGAAGCATAAGGAGAGGATGCATGTTTGAAGTTTTGTCATATTCATGTCCAATGAGGAGGAAGTAGCATGGTGGTCTGGAAATGTGTCAGATTCAGGCAGACCTGGTGAAAATGGCAGCTCTGCAGCCTTCTGTGATCTTGGGCACAGCAGCTCATCTTTCTACAGCCAGGAGAATGGGGTCTGACCAACTCCCAGAATTCTTAGGGGTCATACAGGAGACAGTGCAGTACATGTGAATGGGCCTGGTTCATGTTAGGTGTTCATCACTTACTTTTATCCCATAAAGGAGACACCTGGGCACAAGAAGTCATGAGTTCCTAGACTAGCACTTTTCTGGATGCCAGGAAACATTTAGCAGTGGACTGAACTTATTTTTCTGTCTCCCCACCACTTGTTTTTTCCTTAACTGACATAGCAACAGCCTTACATAACTGAAGTCTCTGCTCACAAAACCTCAAAATCCTCCTGGAAAAACTGTGCTATAACTGTATCTACCTGCTAAAAGTGTGTAGTTTCTCCATGTTACACTTCTAGAAGCTAGCAAGGGGCTACACCTAAACTTTCACATGTCAGGTTTTCAACCATACACTCCTTGGGGCAAGAGGATAGCTTTTTTGTCTTGTTATTGTTATTCAGCTGAGCATCATCCATTGTAAGGGAGCTTAGACATTTATGACACTTTATGAATAATGAACAATGACTATAACCATGCCAGAGCCAGCAACGTAATCAGTCCAGCTTGGATAGAGCGCCGTGTGTGTGTGTGTGTGTGTGTGTGTGTGTGTGTGTGTGAGAGAGAGAGAGAGAGAGACAGAGAGAGAGAGACAGAGAGACAGACAGAGAGACAGACAGAGAGAGACAGAGACAGAGAGTGAGAACTAGCAAGCAAGTATATGTGTGTGTCAGAGAATGTGAGCAAGTGTGTGTGACAGTATGTGTGTCAGTGTGTGGGTGTCATGCAGGGCGGCCTGCGGGGTCTCTGCTCCCGCTCCCCACATAAGAACGCAGGATGTGGCTAGGCCAAAAAGGAACACCCATGGAGCCATAGGTAGGGGAGTCATACCACTATAGTCTCACTGGAGGCTGGATTCACACGACGTGCGATCTGCTGTCCGCTTTTCTGCCAACCGACCGACTCCCCTTGACTCCACTCCCCAGTGCAGCCATGGCAGTTATATTAGTGGCCAACGGCTCAATGGTTACAACTGACGGCCAACTAGCCACAGCTGACGGCCGTCTAGTACTCAAGCCAGCAGATTTCCACATGAGGCTGAGCGCCTGAAAACTGCTCTCTGGGGCTCTGTCCCCACACTTCACCCCTACAGGGTCTCGCCTCATAATCTACGTGACAAGCGTCTTCCATGAGGGTCCCTGTGCCATATTAGCCTATAGGCACCTACAGATGACAAGAAACAGTAGTCTTAGGAACCAACAATGACAAATCCCTTCCATCTGGAAGGATACACGCTAGCTTTTTGTCCTGGGAAAGGAGGCTCGCTGCCACTGGCACCTTTCCCGGTTTGTGGTACCAGAGCTTTATGGCAGTGCTTGGGGTCCCTTACATAGTTTCAACATGTAACAGAACAGGGGACTCCATAATAGGCCATAGTGAGAGCACGTAGTTTCCCCGCAAAATCATCCCGGCATCAGGACCTCTGTATACTACAGTCACTTGCGGTGGCCACTCAGCCACCACCCCTGGCGTCACTTGCAAATCATGAGTCAAACCGGCCCCCCATGGGGCTATCAGACCCAACCACCGACAGTGGGGGCTTTTGACCTGCCAGGGCCAAGTCCATTGCTGTCGTTCCCCTGCTTTCAAGCATGTGGGTGCTGGCAGCAAAATGTTCCCATTTCTGCCGTAGCCATCAATGCAGATTGCTGGTCCAGGGAACAGTTCTGGGTTCCCATAAATAAGACTGCTAGTGTCAACTAGGGCCAAAACCCTCTGCACATTAGAAGGGGACCAATGTATGGACAGTTCCATGTGGGGACTCCAGTCCCTGCTCGTCCCCTCTGACCGGGTACCTTGGCCCCATCCCTAATCAAGCTGAAAGGAGTCGGCCTCAAGTGGCTGCATGAAGTCCTGGAGGGACATGGGTCGCGATTTCCCAGACTTCTTCTTTAGTTGCTGTTCCAGACGCAACTGTTTCCAAAGTTCCAGCAGGAGTGCATTGGGTTGTCGGTCTATTTTCTCCCGATCGACCCCTGCTGCCATGAGCTCATGCCACATCTGTGCACATGTTACTCTCTGAGGCCCGCAACCTCGCCCCTTTACTTTTGATTTGGGCTTCCAGGTCTCAACTGCGTGGACCTCCTGTCTTAACTTCCTTCGCCTCCAGCTTTCAACATCCCCTAGGGTGGCCATGGCAGTTGTAACTTCATGGATCTGTCGCCCCACATAGGGTGTAAGAATGGCAACCAAGGATCCAAAAGCACTCGCAGGTGCAGTGTCCAAAACCAGATCTCTCATGTTGGCAGTAAAAAGCTCGTCATCTGGGCCCTGCATGTTGAGGTTAAAAATAGCATGTCTCATACCCAGTTCACGGATGATTTGAGTAAGTTCCGTATATGACTGCCATTGACTCACAGTGTCTGGCAGCTCGCCAGCCTGTCCCCATACTGTGCGTACCGCAGCAGTGAGCCACTCCATTAGAATGTGTTTGCCTTGGTCTTGGGCCAACCTATGGCAGTTCTGTAACCTTTGTCGCAGGGATGGATGGATGCACCGTCACGAAGGCTAGCTTTTCTATCTTGCCTGGGGAGCAGAGAATGTTGTCTGCTCCCTCATCCCATAAATGTAGTAGCCAAGCCGAGACGGGCTCTCCAGGGCTCTGTCGGTACTGCCTCCCCAGCTCCTGCAACTCAGTGGAAGTGTAACTGGTATATGCTGTGAACTCAGTCACAGCTGGGTTGCCGGCAGCAACGCCCCTGGGCCCAAAGGTTGCTCACGTTTTACCCTTTGCTTAAAGATTGGCCGGGCTTGGGGGTTGGGAGCTACATTGTCTCCACTTGCTTCGTCTGCCTCAGAGTCTCCACTGTGGGGCCCCTCTTCTAGTAGGCGGACCTGGGCTTCCAGCACTTCCAACCGGGACACCTGGTCCAGCACCCGGGCCATTTCATTAAGCATATTTTCCGTGTTGAGACTCAAGGCCGTGAAGAACATCCAGCCCACACGGCCGGCTGTAGCCTTCTCCTCCTCCGGCAACCGCTGAGCCAGAGCCTGCAGGACCCTCTCCACGCTGGCCGGAGAGCCGTCCATGTCCTCCCACCCCTCCTTGGGGGTCCAACTCCTGAGAACAGTGGCCACCGGGCACCACACACTGTGTGGGGGCCACACGTCCTCCTGCCCAGAGTCAGACTCCATTCCTACCTGGTCGGAATCTTGCTCACCGTGCCAGGTGTCTGAGTGGGTGGTGACCTCCATGTAAGATGTCCACAACCCTCGGAGCCTAAGGCAGCAGCAGATCACCAAAATGAAGACAGCGCCCTCCATGGCCAAGAGGGTGGTGTGCCAGCTGGAGGCTTGAGTCTCCCAGGCAGACGGCGCCTCCCGTTCCCGGTGTCGCTCTTCATGGGCCTCCCAAAGCTGGGCTCTCACACGCACAAACCGCTCCACCATGCTTCGGTAGGTTGTGGCCGGCACCGTACCCTGCTTACGAAGCTGAGCTTTTATATGTATAAACTGCTCCAGTACATTCTGGACAGTTTCAGCCGACACCACACCCTGCTCGCTGCGCCATTTGTTGTGCGGGGCGGCTTGCGGGGTCTCTGCTCCCGCTCCCCATACAAGAACGCAGGATATGGTGAGGCCAAAAAGGAACATCCACGGAGCCATAGGTAGGGGAGTCATACCACTATGGTCACTGGAGGCTGGGTTCACATGACGTGCGAACTGCCGTCCGCTTTTCTGCCAACTGACCGACTCCCTTCAACTCCCTTCGACTCCCCTAGACTCCCCTCAACTCCCCTCCCCAGCGCAGCCATGGCAGTTACACTAATGGCCAACAGCTCAATGGTTACAGCTGACGCCCAACTAGCCACAGCTGACGGCCACCTACTACCCGAGCCAGCACCTTTCCACATGAGGCTGAGAGCCTGGAAACTGCTCTCGGGAGCTCTGTCCCCACAGGGGGTGTGCATGGAGCCCTTGACAGCAGCTCTAGGAAGTACTGTGTTACCCCAAAATAAGACCGGTCTTATATTAATTTTTGCTCCAAAAGACGCATCAGGGCTTATGGTCAGGGGATGTCAACCTGAAAAATCATGCTAGGGAGTATTTTCTGGGTAGGTCTTATTTTTGGGGAAACATGGTAAGCTACATATTTCTAGATGGGAAGAATTCATCTCATCTCCTCTGGGTTCATATAGGACAGGTTACCAGATTCTTAAAAATCTATTTTGCCCTCAAGGACCTTGCAGTTCCTGTCATCACTGATTTTTTTTATCCTGTCTTCCAGGTGTGAGAGTTTCTCTCTGACGCTGCTAATGCTCACCCCCTCTTGAAAGCCCCATCAGAGGATTCAGCAAGCTGTTTAGTCACTAGCCCATGAGGCTTCACTTTTGGGGAAGATTCACCAGCTCCTCTTTCTTCATGGCCTCCGGTGGCTGTAAGGGAGATGAGAGAGAATATTGTTGCTGGGTTGGCAAAAAGTTACTCTGTGCCAGGCGGTTACTCTGGAGCCAACAGCAGGCCTCCATTATCACATTTCATCCTCACAATGACACTGTGGGAAAGGTACGGCTGTTTTCCCCTTTAAGGAACAGAAAATTAAGGCTCAGAGAGTTGTAGAGCTAGCCCAGGGTTACAAGACAAGCGGCAGCTGGGCAGAATCTAACCACGATTGACCCAGACCCTCTCTTCTTAGCCTGATATTTATGGTTCTGGAGTGAGCGGGAAGGGGAGAATCAGGAGTCAAGTTGTAAGGAAACTCAGATAACATTCAACCTGGCTTCACTGATGAGAAAATGACGGCCCAGCTTGATGACTCCTGCAAAGATGTACATTTCTGACGGCAGAGCTAGGATGACCATGGCAAGTGTCCCAACCCCCAGCCCAGAGCTTGCATCAGTTCAAACCCTGTAGGCTCACTGTGGGGCAGAGCCCCAGAAAGTGGTTTCCAGGCTCTCAGCTTCACATAGACAGGTGCTGGCTCAGGTAGTAAATGGCCATCAACTGTGATTGCATGGCCATCAGCTGTGGCTAGTTGGCCGTCAGCTGTAACCAGTGAGCCATTGGCCACTAATATAACTGCTGTGGCTGTGCTAGCAAGAAAGAGAGGAGAGTGGAGGAGAGTGAAAGAGAGTCGTCGGTGGGTTGCAGACAAAACGGACAGCAGGTCGCACGTCCAGTGAACCCAGCCTCCAGTGAGACTGTAGTGGTATGACTCCCCTACCTATGGCTCCGTGGGTGTTCCTTTTTGGCCTCACCATATCCTGCGTTCTTGTATGGGGAGCGGGAGCAGAGACCCCGCAGGCCGCCCCGCATGACACTCACTCTTGGACTCTGTTGACTGGCTATGATTAAGAGCGGTGAAATGAATCTACGGCTTTTTTTCTGTCTGCTGCTCATTGTCATAGTGACTCCGGAGTGCCACACTACTGGTCAGGGGCGGAGAAGTTGCTTTGATGTCGTAACCTGAGCAGAAAGTGCTGTACCACATTGCAAAGTCTATTTTATGGAACATTCGTTTTCTTATCTTGCACTCGTAGAAGTTGTTTTCTTTTCAAAGGAAACTCTAGGGTTAATGTAGTACAGAACAGATTAACTTTGTGGCAAAAATAATAATGACAATGGTAGCAAAAATATTGAGATGAATTTATTTGGCGTATCAAAGATGGAGAATGACAAGGAGGGTCACAGTTTCAGAGAAGATTTATGTGGTGAAGACAAACTAGTTGTTCCCTAAATGTTTACCTTTAAGCTCTTGTAGCTTCAGGAGTAAAAACAAAAAAAGTAAAATCTCCATTCATGTGGCTTAGACACCTGTGATCAGATTGGTTTCCAGTGGACTCCACTTGACTACAACAATAACAACAATAACAGCTTCTAGGTTGGGGCTGAAGGAAGCAAAAAACCCTCCAAAACAGGTCTCTTTCCTGCCAGTTTCATATTGTAAACATATATTTAGCTTCATTGTTATATTTTAAGAACCAAAGGGGAAATGTATAAATGATGGTGTTTACTCCCACCTGATGTCTTCTCCCTTCCCTCCCAGCTTCTCCAAGTATTTCCAGAACGATGTGTGGACAGCTGTTGACACAACAAACATGGACCTCAAGCTGGGGTTACTGTGAGCAAGGCTCACAGAGAATATTTGAGGCTGCTTTGAGCAACAGCATCAGCAACAGCTGTAATCACTTCTTGAGTCCCTATTGTGTGCAGTGCAAATACTAGGAACTTTGTGCATTACACATTTAATATTTAAATAATACATAATAGACTTGCTTTTTCAAACCTTCTGAAACTTCTGTTCATGTGTTCTGTTTCAAGCATTTTAGCAGTTTCTTCTGGCATTTTTCTCCATTTTTCTAAATATTCTGCTTACATTATGATTTCTTGACTTTTCAGTTTTATTTGTAATATATTGATTTTTTTTGCTATGAAAGATAAGGGTTTAGCTCTCCTTCCCTCTCCTTGCCTCTCCATGTATACTTCCCTTCACCCATCTTCTCCTGAGAATTATGTCGCAGTTTCTCATTAAATAAATGTTCAGTACTTATATTATTTATAGACATATAGTATTATGTATAACTGAAGTACATAGTGTAATAATTTTACTTCTTTCTTTTACAAATCTGTCTTTCCACTTCTGGAGTTAATACTACCATGTGTTTGTTTATTTATTTTTCTATGAACCTATCACTAATTCATCCCAAACACAATAGTAAAGGTCGTCTCAGTAAATCAGAATGCATCAGGTAGTGAGTTTCCTTTTTAAAAAAATTTGAAGATATTCCTGGTGAAGTGCACCATGGTGCTTTTGATATGGATTGGACACCCCTACCTTGATGCACAACTGCCATCTGGGACTTCTCTTACCATCTCCTCTGACCTTTTCTCATGTATTAAGGTTACTGTTTTCATCTTCATTTATTTTTTTTGCTTCCCCGACTTCCTGCCTTATGTTGCTATTGTTAAAATCATCCAGTGGCTAACTAAAAAAAGGCTTCTGTGAAGTAAGCTTTTGAGAACTTGAAGGTCTGAAAATATAATTTTATGCCTACATTTGATTGATAGTTTGAGTATGGAATTCTAGATTGGATATACTTTTCTCTTAGAATTTTGAAGGCATTGATTTTTTCTTCTAATAACTCTGAGAATATTAATGATAATTTTTAAAGTTTTTTTTAATTGTGATATTACATCTATTTTTTCCAAGTTTCTTTTCTTTTTCTTTATTTTTTTATTTGCTTATTTTTGTTTCTGTCTTTCATATTGATAGACCTCCTCAAATGTCTGGGGATTCTTGGTTGTCTATACTTATTTTGAAGTGAGACATTACAATGCTGGTTGGAGGCTCTTTTGTATAGATGAGAAATGTCAACCAATAGAGCTTGCTGTAGGGACTATGTCATTTTGTTGGAGGAATCCAGAATCAGTGTTTGTTGGTGTTTGTCTTTGGCTGAGTTCTGCTGAGGGGAGTCCTGTAATCCCCTTCCTTGTGACACAGCCCTGTCCACAAGGATTCTGGTAGCAATAGGGGTGGGGAAAAGGTTAAGGGAGTGTCACACACCAATACATAGACTTTCACCTATTCTTCCTAGCTTGGGCAGGGTGCTATGGGCCTAAGCTTGGCTCAGCCTGGTGTTTCAAGCCCAGAACATCTCTGGTTCAAGCTCTTGAGAGAGAAACTTCCATGTTTCAGCCAAGGGCATGGTAGGGGGAATGTCTTGGCTGAACGGACCAGGCAAGAAAACTGGAGATTTGGTGCTTTTTTTCCCTTTGCCTTCAGAGGTTTCAGGTACTTATGAATTCTGAGCATTTCCGAAGGCCAGTGTAATGAATGAACTTGCTCATTATTGATTTCCCTCTCTGCAGGCTGAGTTTGCAGCCAATTACCTTTGTTTCATGAGCTTTCCAACATTCAAAAAGTTTTGAACACTAGCTCTGCTGTCACCTGTTCTTATGTTTCTTGCCTCTTCCATTTAAAAAACGTTCACTGTAATTATAGTAGAATTTTAGAAAGAAGTGGATTTAATTTCAATCTCATGTTTAACTGGACTTATCTTCGCTTGACTCAAAGAAAGTAAAAACTTACATAAGGCCATACAGCTCAATAGGTAGCATGGCTGGAACTTCAACCCTCTTGGAAAGAGAAAAAGGAAGATAAAGGACATCAAAACTGAGATTTTGCATGGTATCTGATTAGAGGATAATGGGTAATGGAAAGATGTATTGATCATGAAGGCGTTGCTATGAAACATAAAATAGAGGTGAAAGAGCAACAGTGTTTAGTGTCCTTGAGCAATGATTTCGCTTGACTTCTCCCTTCTCCCTTTTATCTGTTTCTCTTTTTATATTTTCTTACTTTTCCACATCCTTCCCCCATGAACACGTGTGGAAAGACTACCACATGTTAGGTTCAAGGCTAAATTCTGCAGACACAGTAGTTTGTAAGGCAGAATTATGCTGCCTGTCCTCAGTGAGCTCACAACTGAATGGAATTAAAAAATACTTACAATGCAGCACGCTCAGAACACAAAGGAGGGACATGGATACTTAGCCTAATTTTGAGTGACAAGACAGTTGGCTCTTCCAACCAATACCAGACTCTCTTGTTTTTTAACCCATTTGTCCTTCATGTCAATATCCTCTTTGTTATCACAATCGTCATTATTATCATTATTATTTATAGAAATCCTACTATTTGCCTGTTGCCATGGTAGCTATTTTATATAGCTTATTTAATTTAATTATCACGACGATGCAGCAAGATAGTTATGATCAGCTTGGGGAAACTGATGCTTAGGGAGATTAAGTAACTCACCCAAAGTCTCCGGTCTGCCCCCTTCCTATGACTTTCTAGATGCCCCTTCTCTGTGCCTCCCTAATACCCAGGGAATGTCATTATCATTGTCCTTAGCCATTGTAAATTTAAACATTTTTAAATGTATGTACATTTCTAGATTGTGTGCTCCCAGGAACTATTCCTTACTTATCTCTGTATGCCTAATGCCTAACTTAGTACCTGACACAGGATTATAACTCATTAAATAAATTATTATTTACATAAGGCAAAGTCGGGATTTGATATCAGATTTTTCTAACTACAAAGCTCATGCCTTTTCCTTGTGTGACATTGTCCTCCAATTGAGGCTTTCTCTCCCCTTATAAACAAAGGTTCACCTTTTGATCACTCTTACCTTTGCCCCATAAATGCTGAACCTCTGCTGATAATCATCTTCTTTTCTCTGGGAATACTTGTGATTAAACCAAAGAGCACAGACACATCTTTTCCAAAACCAAATGAATGCCTTTTGGGAAAAATCCCTTATTGCTTTCAAGTGCAGTTCAGCACAAACATTAGCATCAAAACAAACTTTTTGCTAAAAATATTTACTACATATGGACAGAGACCTGGGATTCCATCTGTTTTATGGGATTTTCATTTCAGTAAAGTCTTTTGAAAACCGGATCCACAAATCATTGTTACTATTGGCCATCCATGGAAATATCTTGCTTAAACAGAACCCTATGTTCAAATAGCATCTGTTACGAACCTTTAGTTTGTCTACACAGAGCTTCAGAAGGCCACAGAGATAAGCAATGGTGGTAACCTGAGTCGTCCACTGTCAATCAGGAAGTTGCCTTTTTCAGAAAACTCCAGCCAGTTCACAGGAGCTTAAAACCCAGGTGAAAACAGCCGATGGAACTGGTGCTGGTATGAAGACACTACTGCCTCCGTCTAGTTTTTTTTTTTTGCCAAGTTCTTTTTCTTTGCCAGGTTTGTAAAGGCTCGCTTATAGAGGCAGAAGAGCAGAGGAACAGACCTGGCGTCTGGGGACACAGAAGGTTGTGTTATATGCTGGCTTTGCATTTGGAAACTATGATCTTGGCAAGTTTGAAGCATCTGAATCCTGAATCTCTATTTCCTCATCTGTAAAATAAGACTAACAGTGTTATAAAGACTAAATGAAAGAACTCATGTAAAACATTAGCACCCTTCAAGGCAGGTCGCAGTTGGGCTATGCCTCTTCATTACCCTTGAAAGGAGAATCGCATGTAGATATGCCCTGAACCACCCCCAGATATCCTGGTTCAGTGTAAGGCCTGGGCACCTGTATAGTATCTCAAACAAATTTAAGCGGAGAACCATTGCCTTAAGGGAGGTATGGAACCAGCTTTCTCAGTTGAGACAAAAGGTTTTGGCTCCTAATCTGGAATTAAAATGGGAGTATCATGTTTAGGATGTAGCAAGCAGTATCACTCTCTATTTATAAAGCATTTCACAATAATTATGCTTATTCTTTCTATATCCTTGAGGACAAGTTTGGCTTTAGGAACTATACTTTCTCCTTGTAGACACAAAGATAAAAAGATTAGCTCAGCACATCGATGGTAGCAACAGGACTGGAATCCAGGATATCATCCACGATAGCGGAACGCCACAGTCCTTACTCAAGCAGAATGTCTACCGACAATCAGAATAATTGACTGCACTAAAAACTCTGTCAAATCAAGCTCATAAATAATGTTTTAACAGAATATTATAAGTTGGCCACCCTAAAAAGCAAATATAAATCTTATGATTTATATTTCAGAATAAGTTGAAAATCTCACCCAAACATTTATGAAAATTATTAAGGACTACTCCTTCAACTTAGATTTTTAGTGGGAATAGAGCCAAACTCTATGTACAAATGAAAGAAAATTGTGTCAAATGTAGGTTTCTAGGGGCAAAATAGGAAGACACTAACAAGAGATCTTGGGAAATTCCAAGAGTTTTCATTTAAATGAGAAAGTTAAAGTCTGCTTTAGTACTGACCAGAAATCTCTTCCCCTGAGATGCCAATTTTATGCTGAACTCAATGGGAGTTTAATATTTCATGTCATGTTTTCACAACTGCTTTATATAAAAAACCCAAATTAGACAAAAACAACAGACCAGTTATCTAGACACTATCATCTGTTGGAAATTTTGTTTAAATGTAATTTGCTCCTCATTCTTCTGTCAAATAGATGAAAAGCATGAAGACAATGTACAACATTGTGCAAAAATCATTTGCTAAAGGTTATAAAGAGGCTGAAAGAATCCAAATTATAAAACTTTTCCTATAACACAATTATTTTTCAAAGTTGCTTTTGTACCATTCTTCCTCAGTTCCACATAAAAGGATAAAGAACACAGGGCTCACCACTCTAGGTGCTCCAACTGTAATTTTTGCTATGCGATATCATCAACTGTATCGTATTATAGAGGCATTTAATTAGAGTCATTTAACACATTGTAACTCACCAATGATTTTTGTATTCAGCATGTTTCAAACAGCTGAGCTTTAAAAATGTGGAGATTTGTTCACCACTAAATATCCATGGACCTCTGCAGCTGCACAACTCCCAAAATATGGTTTGCATGTGTAGCTTAATGACTCCTCAGAAGCAAGCTAAAACCAAAGAAACAACAGCAAAGGAAAATATCCAATTGGAGAGAGCGTTAACTGAGCCACGAGAGTGGGATCCCACAATGGACCTTGGGCTAAAAGACCTCAGAACAAGCCTGAAAGAAAGCAGGCAGTAAGCCAAATGGAAAGTGGGCCCTGGGCCTTGGCTGAATGTAATGTACCCTCTTATCTCTTTTATCTTGAGTTCTTGGAGGCTCTGTGTAGGTCAGGGAACTCAAGGGGTATATTTTACATAGTGATCCACTACCAGTCCCAAGCTCAGGTATGAATTGCACAGTGAGGCCATAAGAAGGCTAAAGCTGCCCAATTCTAGCTCCCTTACTGTTTGTTCCCATGGCAACTCCCTCATTTCCTATCAGACATGAAATTCCCAGTGTCCAGGTTGTTCTCTAGCATCAACAGGACAGGGAAAGCCATTGTCACCAGAAGGAAAATGTTACCTGAGAGGGATATAAGGTCTCCCTGAATTTCCCTCTGTTTTTTCCTGAAATGCATTTCCCCCCTTATCACAAAAACAAAACAAGTTCTCTTGACAATTTAGATAACAGATAACTAAAAACAATTTAGAAATAAATAACCAAAAAAAGAGGGGGAGAGAAGACATGAGAAATCCCATTAATCCCACAACCTAGATATAAACACTGTCAGCCCCATGAAGTAAGTCCTCTCAGCCTTTATTCTTTGTGAGAACATCCTTCTGTATATACTTAGTGGATATCTATTATCATTTCCTTAAGATACAGCCCTGTAGGGGATTTCCCTTCTTCAGATGCTATGCATGTTTTAAATCTTTTTGATAAATATTACAAAATTATCATCTGGAAATCTAATTATTTTATATTTGCATCAGAACAACATGAGAGTGACCATTTCTTCACACATTTGCTTACGGGGAATATAATAATTAACTTGCTAATTTGAAAGGTGGAAGTCATTTCATAGTTGTTTAAATTCACATTACTTTAACATTCCCCTTAAATTTTCAACTCCTTTCTATCCCATGGAGTGTTGGTCATCGGGGAGACTCACTGAACATCCCCCTTTCTTTCAGGCTCTAACATCTTTTCTGAATAGATGTTACTACAGAATGAAGTTGAGACAAAAGAAAATAATTACAGAAAATTAAAACAATATAAAAATACTCATATATCTAAAGACTAAGCTGAAGATCATAGGAATATTTAAGACCAGAAAAGAACTTTCCAAAAATCTGCATCCATCTTGCCTGGATTCCTTCCTTCAAAGATAACACTATTGCTCAAAGTGAATTCATATTGCGGGCCCACATTTCCCAAATTCCTGGCAGTCTGCCCTCTCAATTGTGATGTTTTTCTATTATTATTGTTCCAATTAAGACATTTTAAATGTAGATCTTTATAGTTATACACATTAGTAAAACTTTTAAATCACACTTGATTCCATATTTATCAAATTGCCTCTGTTTAAGAATAAATTTACATGAAATTTTGAAGAAATTCTGGACACATGTTGAAGGAAGTCTCAGAAATTCCATGGCTTAAGGAAAGGCCATGAGTCAATATCAGAATATATTACTTACTAAGAAAGAGTTGTACTTGTAAAGCACAGTTTCTATGGTCAAAGTAGATGACTGATCTCATGTAGGGTTTGGGGAGATTTGGAGTCCAGGGACTGGTAGACTTTCACTAATAGGAACATTTAGTGATTGGTTGAACTCTGTATGGAAGTGAGGCTACTGGAGTGAGACTCTTGCTAATTGGTTGACTTTCAGGTACATAGGCCTGTCCTTACTGGCTGACTTTCATATGTGTGAGACTGTCACTGACTGGTTGACTTTCAGATGTTCAGGGCTGTCACCAATTGGCTGACTTCCATAAGTGTGTTTAAAGATTAGTTATCATTGGTTGAATGGGTTCTGGTGAGTGTTTGTTCATGGATTCCAAAAACTGCCTCAGAACAATCTTTTCCTTTCTTGAATTTGAAGGACAGGAACACTTTATTCTCACTCTGTTGCCTTATCTTTAAGAGACAAGCCTTTTTCACAAGTAAATTGCAGTTCAGTAAAAATGGACAAAATCAAGACCCAACTGAATGAAAAGAGTCTTTAAGTTTTGGTATTTGAGCTTCAAGCACTTCTGGAATATTTTGTAATAGCCTTCAGGTTAATATCTGAGAATATAATCAGAGAATAATAAAATTAGGTATTTCTTGGAAATCATATGTTGAGCTTTATTTTCTTACAGGTGGAGAAACTGAAGCCCAGAGAGACGTCTACACATTCCTAAAAGATGCACCTTTCCCTGGCTTCCTACTTTTCAACAATGTAAATTGGCTAAGCATTAAACTTATCTGGCATCATTTTATAGGACTCTGGTCAATAAATAGGAAGAAAAACTATGTCAATAATTTATTCATTCAGAGTAGTTATATAATGCATATTATTTAATGAAATATAAACTAAGTTAAATAGAAAATTCACTATTAATATGTACATATTCCATGATCTTCTATACACAAAATATTTCCTGCATTTTTCTTATTTACTAAGAGAAGAAGGAAGTATAGAAGAGATAAAGAAAGGAATTTGGAAAGACATTTGATATGGAGGAAGAAGATGAGACCAAGAAATGAAGAACTGGAATGAGAGAAAAAGGAGAATGTGATGATACAAGCAGCCAAAATGGTCCATAAAAAAGTACTGATGTGATACATAAAACCATTTGTTTTTCATAGAGATGCAGATCAATGGAAGGTAAAGGCATTGGGATTTGACACAGGGATAACCTAAGACAAAAGTTGATGGTTTTACCACTTTATCCTAGGAGGCTGGCATTATGCTCCTGCAGTCAGCAACAAAGAAAACATTAGAAGAAACTCGTCTTGGCTTGTCATTAAAAATACAGCTCATATCTTTTTCAGGACTCTGTCTCCACCACTCTCTTTGTCTCTCTCCTAGTCCATGTCTATAGCTTTCACATTGGTCTCTATTTTTTTCACTCTTGCAGTCCTCTACATAGCATCGAGGTACCTTTCTAAAACGCACGTCTGATTAACTCACTCTCTTCCAAAGGTTTCCCATCACTCTTGGCATAACAGTCAAAATTTTTAACATGTGTGATAAGTAAGGTGGATATATAATTTACCATCCAAATTGACACACTTTGAGAAAAGGGGATCTTATTGATGATGGCAACAAGCAAACCCTAGGACTGTCTGGGGAAAACTGGGACATTTTGTCACCCTGCCTCTAGGACTCTCTTGATCTTGCCTATCCTTTGACTTTTGCCTTTTTTTCTCCCTTTCACTCACCATGCTCCAACAACATCACCTTTCTTTATGTTCCTCAAACACCCAATTTTTCTCACTGCAAAACATCAGCATATTCTGTTCTCTCTGCCTGGGACAATCAATGCCCCCACTGGCCAACTTCTATTCATCCTGCAGGTCTCAGATTTTGATCCACAGAACAAAATTTCATGACTACCCAATATAACTCAGGTGCCCTGTCATACTTTCTCATTGAGCCCTTTATCTTTCCTTCAGAGTATTTTCACAATTAGCAATTTTGTATTTATTTTTGTAGTTGTTTTTTAATGTTCATATTCCTCTCTAGATTGTGTGTTCACAATCTGTACCTCTGTGTTCAAACTCTCTCAGTGTGCAAGCACTCAAGACACAAGAAATCTTTGCTGAATGACTGATTCAATAAGTACATGGATGGGTGGTTAAGAAGATGGTCATCAAAGGGTGTAGGATGAGGCCAATGCAAATACTTTAAATTAGACTTCTGCTGGACCTGTTAAAAGACTTTAGAGTTTCTCAAATATGTATCAGTCAGCTTAGGCTCAGTTGCACTGTAGTAACAAACATCCTCAGAGTCTCGCCAGCTGATAACAATAAAGGTCTATTTCTTGCTTATATTATACATACTTGTTGTAAGTCAGTTGCATATCTTATTCATCTGAGACCAAGGCTATTGTAACATTCCCTTTTTCAATATTTCTTGTCTTTTGGCAGAGGGAAATGAGAGTGTGGCATAGCCGTGAGAGGGCCCTTAAAGCTTCCGCTCAGAAGGAGCACACAGCTTTTCTGCTTCCATTTCATTGGCCAAAACAAGTAACATGACATCAACGGGGCAGAGATGTTTGATCCTCTCATAGGGGGACATCCATGGGAAGGTGGATATACGGAGAACAATCAATTATATTTTGAAATATAATATTATCTACTACACAGTATATAGGTACCTAATACTTTTGTTAGAGAAACTAAAGAAAGTTTTCTTGCTTGCATATTTTAACGAGGACTGGTAGATTAACAGAAACTGTGATGACTCTAATTTTGATCTTGCAGAAACCAAGACCCTACAGGAGGAGGCAGCACCCACACTTACTGAGCACCTGGACCTAGTCTGCCATCGTGCTGCCCATCAGTGGGGTTTTGTTCCTTTTGCATCCATGCCCAGCCCTTTGATTCATCTTTTGATGCTTTCTGCTATCCTTTGATATATTTTTCACTTGTAGGAGCCCTCTTAATATGAAAGTCAGGGTTTTCTATGGAAGAGAGAATGAATGCAAATGGAAAAAAAAACAAAAACAACAACAACAACCCAGTCTTCTGTTTCTAGGGGAGAAGTTCTTAATCCCTTTTACAGAACATTTATATCCCATTTCTTAGAAAATTGAAGTGTTCAACTAGATGAGTCACAGTCACTCTCCTGACTCCTGTCTCCATTTAGCTCTGGTGGAACAAGACTCCAACAAGGAATTAAATTCAGGCCTCCTGGGGAAACCTCATCCTTTCTTCATTTTAGAGTGAAATGGACAGAAATCCTGGAGAATTAAGAAGCAGTTGAGAACACAGAAGTTACACAGTAATTCAGTTAACATCTGCTTTATCAGAAGGGTATCTGAAGTGTTTAAGCATAATCTGAACTTCTCTCCTGAAATGGGATGATATTTAAGGGGGAAAAAGAGTGTGTGACTAGAAATGGAATAGAATGTGGCTGAGACAAAGCTTGGGACATACTGAGGAGTCTCCTTAAAAATGCTTATAGGCAGCAAATGTGCAAAATAAGAGATTTTTTTTCTTTTGGCAAGTGAGGCTCTGATCCTACAACTTTAACACATATTTAACAGCAGTTGACTTTAATTGACTCCAAGTAACTTCAACCACATTTAACTTACCTCTATTTTGCCAAAAATGTAAAGTCAGAGTTAAAACTGTAACATAAGTGATAGCAAAATAGGCTGAAAAGGCAGGAATCGTGTACTATCAATTTGACAAGCAGTGAAATTCCATAGGTATGATCACCCAGGGAAATCTTGGAGGAGAGAAATGCCTATCAATCTTCTGAATATGCCTGTGCGATGCCACATACAGCTTATGAAACAGTGAACTATTTCTGAAGCTCCTGAGAAAGATGGTCAAATATGTCTTTATTTTATTAAATTTTCTATTTACAGCTTTATCTGTGTGATGTTTACTATCAGAGAAATAAGTTACATTTTCAAGGAAAACCCACAGGAGGGTGATTATTTTTAACTGATACCAGTAACACCCACCAGTGAACTGTGGTGTCAGACGTTACAGAACGTCAATCTTGCAGTCCAGTAATTATCATTAGCAAGCAACTAAAAGGAAAGATCAAAGTGAATATCCATCTCATTGTAAGTGTCTTGAATAAGACTATTCCCTTGATGAATCCCTTGGTACAAATTAGCTAAGTGATGAAAAAAATAACAAAAATCTAGTTATGAGCAAGAGTTAAAGAACTTAAACCAAACAGCTATAGATGGATGCCACGATGACTAATATGCTGGCTTTTCGTAGTCAGCTTAACAGTAATGTCTTCATAGGCTTTTTAGGACTCAAATAACAGTTTCGTTTTTGTAAAGCAACCTGGAGTCTCGGACTACACATGATCTCTCCCTGCTACTTGCTTGATTCTTCATATAGAAACTACTTTACATATGAGTGTTGAAATTTAGGGGTAAAACTGCTTTTTAAAGTCAAAATATTTAATTAGATTTTACCACTTTATTTGTATAAACCCAGTAACATAGTTACTTGGAGTAACTACTGTAAAATATAAGTCTTTTTCCTATTTGCTCTTTTTTTTTTTCCTTAAAATTGCTGAATCCATCTATCATATCTGTAGTCTTTACCGAGGCTATTCTTGTTTCCACTTTTTAGGAAATTATATCAGCTTTATGGCCAGAGAAACTTAAGCCCCTCTACCCCCTTTGTTCCCCACTCCACACACCCACTTACCACTAATGCATCTGGGAAAGACACAGTAACATTACTCCATTTTCTTTGTAATTCATACCTCATGTGTATTTCAGAATTCTGGGTACATGATATGGCAATCTCACCAAAGGTATTATGCTGTAGTAGTTTATAGCAAGGGCTGGCAATTTTTTTCTGTGAACGGCCAGGTGGTAAATATTTCTGGCAGTGCAGGCCATATGGGCAACTTCTCAATTCTGCTATTGGAAAGTGAAAGCAGTCATAGACATGTAATCAAATGGGCATGTATGTGTTCCAATAAAACTTTATTTACAAAAGTAGGTAGCTGACCAGATTTGTCCTATGATGACTCCTGGTGCAGAGTGCAGACTTTGGAGCCATGTTTCCTCACTTACTGGCTCTGTGTCCTTGGGCAAGTCACAATCCCTCTCGGCCTTCGTTTTTTCATCTTCATGAGAACAATAATAACACCTTGGTGCAGCCTTGTGAGAGACCCACAAAAACTGCAAGATAATACATGTGTATTATTTTAAGCTGCTAAGTTTGTGGTGATATTGTTATGTAGAAATAAATAACACAATATTAAACCAATGTTAGATTACAGCAGCAATTATTGAACTTAATTATAATAGTTTTTTTTCTATCAGTGATTGGAATCAATCATCAAAAGTATAAGAAGTGATTTTTAATGGCATTATGGCAGTCAACTTGGTTCAATGCCAACACTATGGTAATTAATAGTCTACAAAAACACCTGCAGCATAATCTAGCCTTCTTGGAAATTCAGTTCTCAAATAGAATTCTAAGTCTAGAAGGCAGTGTTAGAGAATGAACAAATCCAAAATTTTTTGGAATAAAAGAACACAACTAAGAAAAACTGAAGATTGAAATATAATAACTGCTTTATGATTGGTTGGCTCGTGACACAGAAGGAAGAGTCAGTTTTGGTTCAAAAAGTAGATGAATGGTAGCTGGGCTTGATGGGAGTTCATACCATTGCTCCAATTCCATTTAAACATGGCCTCATACATAGCTGTGGTCGGTGATTGGTTTGGGCATAGGACATCTGGAAAAACAATAATCCTGAGAATTAATATCCTTGACCTAACAGCTTTAATATATATTAACTTCCTAAGCACCTAACTTCTTACTGTGTAGTGCTTAAGCACTGAGGGAAATAGATCCTAGGTAACTAAGTAACAATAAGTCATATTGTATCTTCCCTGTAAATGAGACTGGACATGTGTTATCATGATTTGAATGGACCAAATCACTTTCTCCTATGCTAAGATAGTGTAAATGCACCTTGTTAGTCCAGAGACAGATCTATCCAAGTCAGATTTTCCATACTTTCCACCAGTTTCCCCACTTTCATAACCCAGGGGATGACAGGGAAAACTTTAAGTGGAACAGGAACAACATTATAGATTCAGGCTGTGGAGTGATTCATTATAATATGTGTGCACATATTTGCCTGTATATTGGGAATAGACCAGCAGAGGAACTCATGAGATAACATGAGAGTGATGGGGATGCTTGAAACCCTGACCCCATCACATATCAATGGAGCATAATAGTTGGACCCATCTCTCAGAAAATTGGCTAATTTTATAAAGCAGGCTGGAATTTTCAAATCCAGGACAATAAAACCCTACTGGACTGGGCTGGACAGTCCAATGGAAGTGAAGAGTGAAATTTTCTCCTCCCTCTCTTAGAATCTTGGAAGGTACACTCCTATGAAAGGAGGAATGGAGGTTATAAATAAAAGAATAACCTAAAAATCATTCAAGGATTTGTGGAAGTTTTAATACTGAAACTTCTCCCTGTTGTTAGGCAACAGGCACAGAGCTGAGCAGTTAGGAGGTCAGCTCTTGTAATCAGAGCTCACAGAATAAAGTTTTCAGCCACACTTTCTATGAAGTCATTTTTATGGATTAAAAGCTTTAAATCTTCACTTAGCTTTGTCTTTATAAGAAGAAAATACAGAATCGTGTCTTGGGCTCACATTAATTTGGTTTGTATCTCGTTGGAAGACTTTCTGTTCTTCTATAAGAATCATTTACAGTAATAATCCATAGAGCCATCACAACTAGACTATTAAAACTCACTCTACCTCTGACACCTTGAAAGTTGCAGTAGATGAACACTGTGATCCATTCTGAATAAACTTTGAAGCCATTTCTGCTCAAATTCATTGCTTGCTGCATTGGTTTCCTGGTTCACTCCAGATTCAGCAAAGCATTCCTAGATTTGTAACACTGGGCTGATGTTGAGCGGAGTCCAGTTACTTCTGGAACTGTCTAACCTGTGCTGTCTCTGTGTGACCTAGACTGGAAAGGTACACTTATCTGATAAATCTGTTGTACTATCCCACTATCAGTTCCAGCTGGACTCATTGTTGCAAAAAGAAATGACACTGGCCATTTGGTCCAAGGCTTCTCTGATGATGGTAATACAACTATGTTCCTAGCAGCCATCTTGGTTTTGAAAGAACATGCTCCCCACGCAGTGTAGAGGTTAGCCTGACTACATTCTCAGGTTAGAGGTGAATCTGTAGGAATTTATTGTGTGTGTATATATCAGAACACAGTTGTAAATTCTGGTATTTTATGCTGGCAATTGACTGTACCTTTTTTTTTTTTTTTTTTTAACAGAGTAATTACATTAAACCAGTTCCTGGAACCATAGAACTATGAAGTGCTTTAATCTAACACATTGGCTTTACTGCTCTCATAACCAATACCAAAGTCAGAGCTGTGATGTGTTATTGCCTCAAGAAGCCCCTCTCCTCTCTGCTCAAGCCAGTCACTACTCTAGGGCACAGGACATTTTTTCAATGCCTGGGTACTCCTGATCAACAGAAAACTTCCTTCAGCTGCTGGATGGGCTGCCTGTCTCCTCAAATTTCACCTTCCTGTTTCCCTAGAACCAACTTTCTTCCCCGTCTGTCACCTGGAAGCCTGAGCAAAAGAACTATCTTCCCCAGATGATTACTAGTATTAGTGGGGTGATCACATTGTAAGGTAAAAAAATACTGAATGACTATGCTGTACCCCTGAAACTAATATAACCAATAAAAATTGTATACCAAGTAAACCTAAATAAAAAAATAAATTAAAAAAATAATAAAATGAACTGTCCTCCCCACTACTAACCCAATGAAACAAGTGCAGTTAAGATGAGAACTTTTAACTGAATCGTACACCCTGATTAACAACACCTCAAGAATAAGGATGAGCCGAGTGCGAGCTAATGAGGGAAGTGTACACAACATGCTGGGCAAATTCAACATGCTTAGCTCATGCACACTAGAGATTCCAAGAAGCGCTCCCTACCACACGCCAGTCATCACGCTATAATTATAGGAGGGCTCTAGTCAGTGTGAAAGTAAATAAAAGACAGATATTTTCTCTTGCAACCTCAAATTATGTTCTTTCTTTCTCATAGTAGCTCAATAAATAGCCTTCTTTAACTCTTCTCTTTCTGCAGGGTTCTCAGATCAAAAGAAGTTAAGTCACGTTGGCCTTGATGCTGAGACTCTTCACCCTTGGCCATGTCCTGTTCTGTTCCCAAGTGACCGGGTGGGCATCCAAAGACCTGAGTTCCACTCTCAGGGTCAGAGACAGCTCATGGTGTCTCGAAGGGAGTAATGTGTTTTGGATGCTCCCTGACAGCAGGGGAAAGTCGCTGTCAAAGAATGAAAGAATGAAAAATAGAGACTCTCTTTCCTTGATCCTTCCAAGAACTTCCTCCTTTAAGGGTGTCAGGCTAGAATCACTTAGGTCCCCCTTTGTCGTCTTACCTATAGAATAAAGTTTTAGAAGATCACTTCTTGTTCTGCAGAGCACCCTTCACCCTTCCAGACGGAGCCCAGGTTCCCCTCCTGCAGGAGACCTCCTCTGACCTTTGCAGGCTGGGACAGGTTCCTGCCTATTCTCCCCCAAGAGAGAATATTTTTTCCTGTGGATGCACCAACCTCGTTGTATGCTCATTCTCTGCTCCTGGGTCTGTCACCTCCAATCGACTAGAAGCTCCTGAAAGAAGGATCATCCACTTCTTATTCCTTTTTGCATTCTAGTGCCTGGCACAGGGCCTGGCACACAGCTGATACTCAACACATATCTTTGAATGAATTAATAAGTACATTAATAAGCAAAGACTATCCAAAGAAACATGTTTTGATGAAAGTAAATGTTAAAGAATAAAATTGTCCGTCTGAATCACCCCTGACATACACAGAGGCCCTGGAGTCCCAATTCCTAGGAAGGGAAATAGACACATTCTTCTCATGGTTATTTGAGAGCAAACCTGAGCAGTTCCTACACACGGTATGATCATGGGCAGAGGCAGAAAACTGCTGAGACTGACTCCAATTCGGCTCCTATACGAAGGCAAGCCCCCTGCTTACTGCCTAGCAGGCTGGGGTTTCCTGTTTCCTGTGATCCCTGCCTCAATTTTCCACTCGTTATGTGGAGATAACAATAATACTTGCTACCCTTTCACCACTGATGAGTTCTGGGGATGAATGAGGTCGCAGAAAATTATTAAATAAAGAGGATTTTGATTTCCTTGAATACTATCTGAAGAATGGAGACACTTAATTATCCTTCTTTGTTTTATACTCTGGGCAGCTGCTCTCTCTATTCCTATATTCCTTTCCTCTGAGCTAAGGCACACCCTTAGGGCATTCACACCCAGTCCACACAAGTCCCCTTAATTCCAGATAAGAAACGGCACAGAGACTTTCCCACTTGTCTGAGGGCTGCCTCCAGCTAGGAGCCACCCGCCCTAACAGGCCCAGGACACTGAATTAGAGGGAGTGATGGAGGTGAACTTATAAGTGCCGGGAGCCTGTAAACTCACTTATCCTCAATTTAATACACATGAAGGAATGGGTGGCTCTTCCCTCCTTTTTTATATCCCACTAACTGCCCTTGGCTTTTATATCCTGAAGGGAGAAGTTCCTCATTGCTAGAACTCAAAACTTATTGCTATCTATGGAAGCTGAACAGGAAAAACTCTTCCTTTCCTACCCTCTGGTAGCCAGGGTTTGGACATGGGGCTTAGACTTCGCAGAGACAGCTGGGATGTATACTCAGCTGCCTGCAGGAGAGGGTGGGGTTCAGCACTGGGAGCAGCGTGCGAGTCACATGTTCCCACTCTCTGTTCCCTGAGAGCCTCCTCAATTCCCACCTATTTCCAAGCCTGCCCCTCCCAGAGTCTGTGAGCCCTGTGTTCTAAATTTTTATTTCTGTTCATGTATACCATTTAAGAGTTAGGTAGTTCTAAAATACTTATTATAAAAGTAGCAGCCCTCCCCCATGCCCATGTACACACACCCTTTCCCCCGTCCTCATAATAGGATTCATTTTATTTTTGGTTAAATTTCAATGTTTATATTATCAAGAGCATGAAAACTTATGTACAGCTGTGCATATACTATACCATGATTATAATTCTTTTTCTTTTACAACTCCCACCATCCAAAGTTGGTAACTGCCTCATTTATTCCTTTACATGGTATTCCACGTGTCCAGCACTGTTGCCAACCCTGTCAGTAGAACTGGATATCTCATCTCAGTACATGAGAACACATTACAGAACATATCAATTCTATCATCTATCTATCTATCTATCTATCTATCTATCTATCTATCTATCTATCTATCATCTATCTATCTATCTATCTATCTATCTATCTATCTATCTATCTATCATCATCTATCTATCTATCATTTATCTTGGATACCTACCTTCTGAATCCCTCTATTTTTTTCTTCTATTTCTTTGTGCTATTTGATTTCTAGGCCTGAAGTGTGGACTCTCTACCCCCCACCCCTGCCCTATGAGACACCCTGTGTTCTGGATACCATTTTTCTAATTCCCTCTTTCTCGGCTTACTTTAATTTTTGACAGAACAAATTCTCTACTAGCTTTTTGAGAAAACATTTTTGAGGTAAAATTTCTGAAATACGTATTTTATTTCACATTTGATGTATAATTTGGTTGGGAATAGAATTCGAGATTAAGAAAGTTTTGTATAAAATTTTGAAAATATTAATTCATTATCTTCTGTCTTCCAGGTTGCTCTTAAGAAGTCTGGTACCATTCTAATTCTTGATATTTTGTATGTAACCTATTTTTTCTCTCTAGCACCTTTAAAAATATTAATTCTACCTTCTATGTTTCATTTTCATGATGATACACTTTTGTGTGGAACTTTTATCATCCATTGTGATGGGCAATGACTAAACCTTTTCAATCTAGAGACCCAAGAGCTTCAGTTTGGGGAAGCATCCTTGAATTACTGCATCAATGATACCTTTTTCTCCATTTTTCTCTGTGTTTTTTTTTTTCTGGAAACTTCTATTATTTATATATTGGACTTCCTGGATTTGTCCTCTAATTATTTTTTATCTTCTCTTTGTCAAAAATCACAGATTTAAAAAATACGTATTCTTGGAAATTAACTCAACTTTTTCCTTTTAATAGTTCCATTATGCTTTTAAAGTATTTTAATTTCATTTTTAATTTCCAATAGCTCATTTTAATTCTCTAAATGTTATTTTTTAAGATCACACAATTTTTGTTTTATGCATAGAATATCTTTTCTCTCTGAGGATAATATTCATAGTGGTTTTTTTTCTAATTTTTTATCTTAGTATACAACTTGTTTTTGTTTATTGTTCCCCAAATTTCTTTATCCTGGTTATTTGTCTTGGTTTCTGTTTTAGCTTGCAAAAGCTAGGTAACTTAAAACAACAGAAATTTATTGTCTCACAATTCTGGAAGCTAGACATCTGAAACAAAGGTGTTGGCTGAGTTGGTTCCTTCTGAAGGCTGTAAGAGAAGGATCTATTCCAGGTCTCTCTCTTTGGCTTGCAGATGGCTACCTACTCCTATGTCTCTTCACATTGTCTCCCCTCTATGCATGTCTCTTTCTCTTCACATGGAGTTATCTTTATAAGGGCAACAGTAATGTTGGATTAGGGGCCCATCCTAATCTAGTATGACCTCATCTTAATTAATTACACTTGCAATGACCCTCTTTCCAAATAAGATCACATTCTGAAATACTGGGGTTAGGACTTTAACATATGAATTGGGGATGGGGCATATGATGAAGCCCATAACAGTCTCTGAGTTTCATGTTGGAGCCTTCCTCAAATGTCTGATATATGACATAGAGGCTGTCCTCTTATACATAAGTGTAGGTCACAGAAAAGATAAGTTGGAAGCCTTATACGGGTGGGGCTGGATAGTGATGGGTTTCACTGTAAGGAGTTCCATCTAGGCCTTTGTATTGCCGAGTTAACATCTACAGGTCTTTTCTTGTGGGCGGCTCAAAGACAACAATAACAACAATTTTTTAATCTTTTACTTGGGGGTATAAGCCTGGATGGCAGCATTCTGGGAGCTAATTATAGGAAGAGGGCTGAAGTTATCAGCATGCAATATATAAACCATTATTCAATTTCTTGTTTTCAATAATCCTTTCTCATCCTCATCTGTGCCTATTGTCCTCGAATCCAGAGATTCTTGTTTTGCCTTCTCCAAACAACAAAAAAACAGTCTTCTGATGGGTGGCAGTGAAGACCAGCTGCCTGACTCTTCAGAGCAGAGGAGGAATTTGGAAGTCCAATTACTACTTAACAGAGTTCAAGTCAGTCTTTCTATTTTGAGCCCCACCTTTACCTACTTCCAGAGTTACCTCTTCTGGGGTACAAACCAAATTGTACAATAGCTTTTTTTTTCCCCTCTGTAGAAGGAATTCTGTTTCCTTGGGTCTTTTGAGTTAGATACCATAAACCTTGTTTTTTCTTTTTTTTCAGCTTCCAAAAATATGTCGATCTTATCTCTTTCTCCATTTTTCTTGTCCTTGTGTATTTCTGTGATTAAAAAGTCCCTTAATGTCTTACTATGCTTTTAGTGGAATTTCAGTAGGGAGCACAGATAAACACATGCATTCAATTCACCCTGTTTTACCAGAAATTCCTTAAAGACGCTTTGTGCTTAGAATAGCCAGAGTTTGTTTCTGGCACATGTAACCAAAAATCCTGGCTGGTAGAGGAAGACAAGTGGAGAGAAATGGAGGGGGTTGGAATGAGAGCCAAAGCCACTGCTCCATCTCTATACATCTCCATACATGTCCTATGCTTTAGTCAGATTTTAGCCAAAGCCATTGCAGATGCCCATAGAAGTCAGGCTGTTTCTTTTCTCTGTGTCTTTGCTTATGCCTCTGTGTCTGGACTAATCCTCCTATTTTCCCTTCTCACCCTTAACTGCCAGGTAAACACTCACTTTCAAGAGTCATTTCAAGACTTACCGACACCATAAAAGCTTATTTCAGTTCCTTCAGGCAGAATCGGCCTCTCCATAACCCTCCGACATGCACAATGTGCGTAATGTATTTTGTTGTACTTGTCTGTTTAGATGTATCTCCCTCTTGACTCTAGGCCCTTCCAGGTAGAAACTGTGTTTTATTTCTCTTCATATTTCCAATGTCTGACACATAAAAGGTTTTTAATAATTTTTGTTGTTTATGAAACAATGAATCCATGAGAAGGAGCTATATCTCAGAGAAATGGGTTCTAGTACGCTTTCTGTGTTTCATATCGGGAACACCACATGAATACCATGTTTGTCTGCAATGCTAGAGTTCCTGGACATGAATTTGGGGGACTGTCACCCCATAACAGTCTTAGATGGATGAGGAATTTTATTTCTTTCTCAGAAAAATTATCCTTTGAAAGCTGTTAAACTGCCTTGATTTCTCCAAATTGATGACTCTCCAGAAGGTTAACAGGAGACTGTGCCATAGGAACACATCATTTTCTGCTAGCTTCTCCCTGGCAATGTAGACACACAAGAACTGCCCTTATTCAACTGGAAAACAGCCTTGAGCTCTTGGAGATCATGTGATACTATAAATGTTGGCATGATTTTCAGAAGAGAAATAGTGATCATTGCCTTTAGGGGATCCCTTGGATGTTGCTAAATTTCATTTCTCTCTGGGTCCAAGTTCTTGTAAGGTAGGGCCCCGGTAGCCCTGATAGGCCCAATCTGGATGAGTGAACTATGCATGTTCATATCAAGATTCTGGGGGCTCAGGTAGAAAAGATGCTTATGCACTCAGATGGCCTCCATCTACCAGAAACTTCTGATGATAATGGTAAGTTCACTAGTTAGTTTCAGTAGTGATAAATTTTCAGAGTGTCATTCATATATATCTTTCATTCACCCAAAATGTGCTGAGCCCCCAGTATTCACTATGCAAATTGTTAAACACTGAGAAGATAAAATAATTAAAATTTCCAGTGTCATGCAGGGTGTCATACAGGGTCTCTGGTCCCGCTCTCCACATAAGAATGCAGGACGTGGTGAGGCCAAAAAGGAACACCCACAGAGCCATAGACAGGGGAGTCATACCTTTATAGTTTCACTGGTAGCATCCGCCTCTCTGCAATCCGCAATCCACAATCCGCCCTTGCTAGCCCCCATTTGCTGCTAGCATAGCCACAGCAGTTATATTAGTGGCCAATGGTTCACTGGTTACAGCTGAAGGCCAACTAGCCACAGCTGATGGCCATCCAATCACATTTGATGACCATTTACTTCCCGAGTGAGCACCTTTCTACGTGAGGGCGAGAGCCTGGAAACTGCACTCCTGGGTCTGTCCCCACACCATTAATGAGTAAGTGCTCACTATAAGCTCAGCATTGTTCTCAATGGTTTATGTGATGATCTCATTTTATACTAACCGTGTGGGGGCAGGGAACTAGAGGAGGAAGTGAGACTTAAATCAGGTAAGTAACTCAGCCCAGGTTATATGGATGGGGAAGAAGTCTGATTTGAGAAGTTGAGTGCTTACCGGCAGCCCTCTGCTGCCTGCCACACTCATGGAAGATTGTCCTTTCCTTTCTGAAGCTCTTCCCCAGCCCTGCCTGACTCATAACTATCCCCTTGCTTTCTCCTCCTCTCAAGAAGATTCTATTGACAGAAGAAAATTGTTCTCTTGGGTACAGAGAATTAAAAACAAGAGGCCAGGAGAAGCTCAGTCATTAAAGTACTAAGTTTCACATGGATTCGATCCCTATGCTAATGCAGCTCTTCAGGACTCTTGCCAAACTCCTCAACACCACCCTCGTCTTTGTTAGAAGGCCTCACCATACCCAGTGGGTATGTCATTCAGTGGTCACCAGTTTCCTTTTGAAAACCCGTACATTAGAGATTTCAAAAACCCCTGACACTCAGAGGTTTATAAATTTTATAAACCTTATACATTTTATAGGCTAGTGTAGGGACAGAGTCCCAGAGAGCAGTTTCCAGGCTCTCGGCCTCACGTGGAAAGGTGCTGGCTCGAGTAGTAGATGGCTGTCAGCTGTGGCTGGTTGGCTGTCAACTGTGGCCAGTTAGCCAATTGGCCGCTGATATAACTGCCGCGGCTGTGGTGGAGAGAGAGAGTTGGTCGGTTGGCAGAGAAGCGGACAGCAGGTCGCACGTCGTGTGAATCCAGCCTCCAGAGAGACTACAGTGGTATGACTCCCCTACCTATGGCTCCGTGGGTGTTCCTTTTTGGCGTCACCATATCCTGTGTTCTTGTGTGGGGAGTGGGAGCTGAGACCCCGCATGACATCCTGCATGACAGCTAGCAACTGGGGATTCTTAGGATTATATTTTTTTCACTTTCATGAGTGGAGATTTATGCCTTGGGAATTGATTTGTCACTGTCTGGTTTTAACTTTCTGATTGAAAAATACTGACAATAATGTTCCTTTTTTTATTTCAGCCCAGTCTGAAAGCAGAAGTGCCAGGACCATCTTGTTTCCACAAGTCTCCAGGAACTTTATATCTTAGATGTACCAATTTTAGTAATTTACAGAGGTTGCTTTCCCTTTATAACTGACCCCACTATTTGCTTTCATAAAGCCAGAATTACAGGGGCGGGGGTGTATGAATAAGGACAATGGATTTGCATTTTAGCCTAGGATAGGTTAAGAATGAACAATATAACAGCTTTGGAATAAAATATAATAGTACTTTTAAAACGTGGGTTTCAGGTTAGATTTGTCATAAAGTATGACAGATATGCAAAGTCTCTTTACTTACATAAGAAAGGATTATATTACTCTTCCGTTTAGTAGTATACTGTTAAAATAAAAAGGGAGGAAGGAAGAAAGGAACGAGGAAGGAAGGAAAGAAGAAAATATATATAGAAAAAGCTGTGAATTAACACCCAATCCACTCTTACCATAGCTCTTAAACAATTAAGCACTTCCATGAGCTCCCAACTGAACAAAATAGAAATAACAATGATAAAAATGGCATTTTCTGCAGAAGTCAAATAACATATGCTAGAAATCATTTAAAACAGAAAGGACTTCATCTTGAAACTCTGTAAGCTCCCCTCTCATTCAGATTGGTATAAGAATTCGGCTGCTGCAAAACTGTCTAACCTAGATTAAGGGATTCATGACATCCAAAGCAGAAAACAGATTTGCTCACGTGTGTACCTAGGGGAGAACCACAGAACTAATTTCTGTCATGTAGTCAAACATCAGTATTTGCACCTGTTTTTCTTTAAAAAAAAAAAAAGTTCCCGTTTACTCTCAGAAAATGAATTTAAAATAGCAAACATTTTTACTGTTTTATATTTTTAAAGAATTAATCAATGAATAAAATGTGGCTCACTATTTCAAAACTACACAGCTAGTTAGCAGCTGAGCCAGGGCCAGTCTTCTACCTCCAACCTACTTCTGTTTTCACTTGCTGCCCAAATGAGGCTAACTCTTTTCTTATTCCAAGTATTTTTTCTTTGGTGATTGTCTGCCGTTTTCCCATATTTTTGACCAGCATCACCATCTAACCTTTTCTGGGAATCTTAATATTGCAGCATGTTTAAACACTCAAACTTTTTTTTATTTGACTTAAAAATACATCACTAGTAAACTATCCATTTCTCTTTATGTTTTGTCTAATCCTATGTGCAGAGAGAAACAACTCAGGCCTTCCCTTTCATTTTCTCCGGCATAATCTAGACAACTTGGACGCACGAAGAAAGGCTGAATTGCTGTCTGCAATTGGGAAGACAAAGCTACACACTGATTGGGCTATTCCTGGGAGCACCTGGCCAGCTTCTCATCCATCTGCAGTTCTGACAATAATCCCATAGATAGATAATATTTTTAATGGATAAGGAAACAAATTCAGAGAGAGAGGTTACGTTACTTGCTCAACAACATACCTCGGGAAGTATCAGATCTCAAATTTGGACACGGGTGGTCGGCCAGTCACCAAAGTGTACTTTGTACTCCACACTGATTCTCCTTCAAGGAACAGGATACTGCACTGATAGCATAGTTATATGCTAAAGTTAGGCATGGCTCTTTCAATAGATTACAGTCTAAAAGAGACAAATGGTAGTAGTAAGAATAATGTATTATAGCTACTCATATACATCTATCATCTCTGTGCAAGAGGGTGAGACCAGCATAGTGTCTTTAATATCTAGAATACTATAGGAGTTCAATAAAGATTCAGTAATTACAAAAAGGAAGGCAGAAATGCAATCCAAAGGTGACTAGAACAACGTGTATGTACACTGGCAAATCTTACAGTCTTGCTATGGAGACAGATGTACCGTTAATTAACTCTGTTTGAATTAGAGCAGTGCTTCTTAGCCTTTGCTTCATATTAGATTTATGAGAGGAGGTGCAGAGGGAGGAGGTGGGCAGTGGATAAGTCTTTTATAAAAAGATACCAATGCCCAGTTCACATCCCAGGCCAATGGAAGCAGACTCTCTGGGTGAAACCTGGTGGGGAGTTTCAAAAGGCTCCCCAGGTGGTACTAATGTTTAACCAAGACTGGAGAGCACAAGTGTGTCCCCCTGTGTCTATTATGAGGGACAAAGAATAAAGGTATCAGTGCAGCAGTGAATGCCACGGATCTCTCTGAAGAGATGTGGTGTTGAAGGAGATCTGATACTGATGACCATACCAGGAGAGGGACATTAACCAGGAAGCCAAGGAGGAGCAGGATGTCACTGAGAACCACGGGTCCAAAGCACAATCTTGTCTCAAGGTCATGCTTGGGACCTCCAAGGCCAGCGCTGATCCCCGATGGCCAGTGTGTTAGGGACAGAATGGAAATCCAGTTTAACACTAGAGTTTGGCATGCTATGGTAACTCCACGCGGACAGCTGGCGCTAGTCCCTGGGAGCCTAGCATGGACTCAGCATCTTTCTACATGGAGGAGAAAATAAAGATTCCCAGACCCCTCCTGAGACGGATATGGCCGGGTGCAGGTGAGGTGCAGAAGGCAGAAATTTGAGTTTCCTGCAAGCCCCCCCCGGAACCTACTTTGAGGAGTACTGCTTAGGGACGCCAGTCTGCGTGGATGTGTGAAGAGGCTGCAGGCAGGATCTGGGCTCTCAACCCCTCTAAAAAAACACAAGCTCCCCATTTGTGTGGTTTATAAATTGGACTTTCTGCAAGACTTACTTAGAAAAATGAGTTTCATTAGAATAGCAAAAGTTGAGAACCATTACAGTGGATGACCTCAAGGTCCCCACCAAATTCCAACATCCTATGAACCTGTGTGGAGGAGATTCCAAAGGGACTGGGAGGGAGAGCTGAAGAGCAAAGACTAAGTTGGGGACAATGTTTTTATTTAAGAAGTAAACAGAGGAGATTACTGTCAAGGAAAAAAAGACATAAAAATTTTAAAGGCTTCAGTTTTCAAATACTTTTGAAATCCACATGGCATACAGATAAACCAGTGAAATGGCAAATATCTGCCAAGGTAGTATTTTGTCTTATATGAGACATAAATGGATGGCTCTTTACCCCTGTAGGATCTGGGTAGGTAGTCGATGATGGGAATGAGAAATCGACACCCAGGATGGGGAAATAGCTTCAGGCCAGCCATTACTAAAGAAGACATTTTCTCCTACTTGCATCCAGCAAAAACTATACAATCTCTCCTGTTACAAAAAGTATTTCTAGAATGCATTTTGAAAGAGGCACTGGTGGACATCTGTGGGAGCAGAGCCCCAGAAAGTAGTTTCCAGGCTCTCGGCCTCATATAGACAGGTGCCTGGCTCAGGTAGTAAATGGCCAACTGTGATTGCATGGCCATCAGCTGTGGCTAGTTGGCCGTCAGCTGTAACCAGTGAGCCATTGGCCACAATATAACTGCTGTGGCTACGCTAGCAGAAAAGAGAAGAGAGGAAGAATGGGGGCTAGCAAGAAGATGGCGGCTGGGCTGGCAAGCGTGGATGGCGGTTTTCGGACAGTGTGGATCCAGCCTCCAGTGAGAGTATAGTGCCGCCAGAGAGAATATAGTGGTATGACTCCCCTACCTATGGCTCTGTGGGTGTTCCTTTTTGGCATCACCATATCCTGCGTTCTTGTGTGGGGAGTGGGAGCAGAGACCCCGCAGGCCGCCCTGCATGACAAATGGCGCAGCGAGCAGGGTCTCCCGCACGACAAATGGCGCAGCGAGCAGGGTACGGTGCCGGCCAAAGCTCTCCGAAGGATGGTGGAGCAGTTTGTGCGTATGAACACCCAGTCTGAGGAAGACCAGGAGGAGCAGCTGCCGGAGAGCTGGACCCCCGTGGAGGGGTGGGAGGATGTGGATGGTTCTCCCACCAGCACAGGAAAAGCCATGCAGCTGCTGCAGAGATGGAGCCCCGTGGAGAGGTGGAAAGATGTGGACGGTTCCCCAACCAGCACAGGCCGGAGAAAGCGAAGGTCGTTGCAGCCCTGTGGGCCGGGGAAGTTCCTGCTCAGGCAGCCCGGATGCAGGACTTATAGTCCCAGGAGGTAACGCTTGCTGAGTCCTCCGTGGGAGATGAGGGTGAGGTCAAGGTCATCCCTCACCCCCAGGACAGCCCTGGTGAATGACTATGGACTATGGGGAATTGCCTTCCATCCCTAATTTAATGGACCGCTTGACTGTTTGTTTGGGAACTGTTGTTAGTGGAACTGGGGGATATTTGCTTTTGTGTCTTGACTGGTCACCATTGAGAATATGTAAGCACCTTGATTGTGAGTCGCTGTTGTTCCAGCAGGGTACCCTGAGAGGCCCAGAGAGAGTGGCAGTGCCCTGAGAGCCTGTGGGGGCAGAGCCCCAGAAAGCAGTTTCCAGGCTATCGGCCTCACATAGAAAGGTGCTGGCTCAGGTAGTAAATGGCCATCAACTGTGATTGCATGGCCATCAGCTGTGGCTAGTTGGCCGTCAGCTGTAACCAGTGAGCCATTGGCCACTAATATAACTGCTGTGGCTATGCTAGAAGAAGAGAGAAAAAGAATGGGGGCTAGCAAGAAGATGGCGGCTGGGCTGGCAAGCGTGGATGGCGGTTTGCGGACAGTGTGGATCTAGCTTCCAGTGAGAGTATAGTGCCGCCAGAGAGAATATAGTGGTATGACTCCCCTACCTATGGCTCCGTGTGTGTTCCTTTTTGGCCTCACCATATCCTGCATTCTTGTTTGGGGAGTGGGAGCAGAGACTCCACCGGACGCCCCGCACGACAAATGGCGCAGCGAGCAGGGTATGGTACCGGCTGAAACTCACCGAAGGATGGTTGAGCAGTTTATGCATACAAAAGTCGAGCTTCGGGAGGCCCGCAAAGAGCTACGCCGGGAACGGGAGGCATGGTCTGCCTGGGAAACTCGAGCCTCCAGATGGCACAGCTTCCTCTTGGCCATGGAGGGCGTTGTCCTCCTTTTCTTGATCTGCTTCGGCTGTTGGGTCCGAGGATTATGGATATTATACACGGAGGCCTCCACCCACTCAGACACCTGGCACGGTGAGCAAGATTCCGACCAGGTAGGAATGGAGTCTGACTCTGGGCAGGAGGATGTATGGCCCCCACACAGTATATGGTGTTCGGTGGCCACTGTTCTCAAGGGTTGGACCCCCAAGGAGGGGTGGGAGGACATGGACGGCTCTCTGGCCAGCGTGGAGAGGGTCCTGCAGGCTCTGGCTGAGCAGTTGCCAGAGGAGGAGAAGGAGAGAAGAAAGAGAGAGAATGGGGGCTAGCAAGAAGATGGCGGCTGGGCTGGCAAGCATGGATGGCGGTTTGCGGACAGTGTGGATCCAGCCTCCAGTGAGAGTATAGTGCCGCCAGAGAGAATATAGTGGTATGACTCCCCTACCTATGGCTCCGTGGGTGTTCCTTTTTGGCATCACCATATCCTGCGTTCTTGTATGGGGAGCGGGAGCAGAGACCTCGCAGGCCTCCCTGCATTACAGAGCCCTGGCTGAGTCCAGGAAGTCTGGCTGAGCCCTGAAGATACCCTGGCTGTGCCCAGGAAGTCGGGCTGTTCCCAGAGAGAGTGGCAGTGCCCTGAGAGCCCTGGCTGTGTCCAGGAAGTGTGGCTGTGCCCACAGAGAGTGGCAGTGCCCTGAAAGCCCTGGCTGAGTCCAGGAAGTGTGGCTGTGCCCACAGAGAGTGGCAGTGCCCTGAGAGCCCTGGCTGTGTCCAGGAAGTGTGGCTGTGCCCACAGAGAGTGGCAGTGCCCTGAGAAACCCTGGCTGTGTCCGGGAAGACAGGTGGTACCCTAAGAAGTCCAGGAAGTCTGGCCGTGCCCAGAAGTACTGGTGGTGCCCTGAGAAACCCTGGCTGTGTCCGGGAAGACAGGTGGTACCCTAAGAAGTCCAGGAAGTCTGGCCGTGCCCAGAAGCACTGGTGGTGCCCTGAGAAACCCTGGCTGTGCCCAGAGAGCCTGGCTATGTCCAGGATATTGCATTCACCCCCAGGCTCCTCGCACAGGTCCCCTCGCGGAAGATGCTTGTCGCGTAGATTGTGAGGTGAGAGCCTGTAGGGGTGGAGTGTGGGAGCAGAGCCCCAGAAAGTAGTTTCCAGGCTCTCGGCCTCATATAGACAGGTGCCTGGCTCAGGTAGTAAATGGCCAACTGTGATTGCATGGCCATCAGCTGTGGCTAGTTGGCCGTCAGCTGTAACCAGTGAGCCATTGGCCACTAATATAACTGCTGTGGCTAGGCTAGCAGAGAAGAGAGAAAAGAATGGGGGCTAGCAAGAAGATGGCGGCTGGGCTGGCAAGCGTGGATGGCGGTTTGCGGACAGTGTGGATCTAGCCTCCAGTGAGAGTATAGTGCCGCCAGAGAGAATATAGTGGTATGACTCCCCTACCTATGGCTCCGTGGGTGTTCCTTTTTGGCCTCACCATATCCTGCGTTATGTGGGGAGCGGGACCAGAGACCCCGCAGGCAGCCCTGCATGACAAATGGCGCAGCGAGCAGGGTCTCCTGCACGACAACATCAATGGACTATTTTGCATTGGGAGAGAATTACATGGCTAAACATTTTCAGTAGCTCTGGATTCCAGCATGAATTTGTGAAATAGCAAAGGGAAAGAAATGGAGAGAACAAAAAAAAAATAGAATTAAAATATGGACTTTGAATAATTTCAAAACAGTCAACTGATAACTGTCTTCATAGTGTGTTACTGTGATACAAAGAAATGCCAGCCTGACATGCACCCTTGGGTCCTTTATGCTCTCACAATTCCAGGTGGTCACTCATCTTTCTGTAATGTAATTGCCTGTGTCTCCTGATAAAGCGTAAGCTCCCTTTGAGGGCAACAGTGTTGTATCCAGTATTGCATCCCAGGACTTAGCAGAATCTGTCAGATAATGGGCGTGTAATAAATACTGTCTGACTTTAATTGACATGGAACAGAGTGGAAAAGAAGAAAATAATTCTCTATAGAAGACTTAATACAACGAGGATTTGAATAGAACCAGCACTGAGATACTCCCTAATCACTGGTGGCTCAGGTTGTTCATACGAGAACCACACTGGTATGTAAAACACTATGCTTGCACATTAGTTTTATTTTCACTTACACCTCTGCTTAAGTAATGAGTGATTCTGTAAACCTAATTTTGTCCATTCTGTATGGTGAGTCAAGGCCTCTTAGTCCAAGTCCATTATTATCTATTTTACATCCCAAGTTCTGGGATCCCTTTAGGTCTTGTTATATAAGATTTCCTGAACCAGGCTGACCCAGCAAGAATTTGTGGTCTGTCTCCTGGTGATCAGATTGGCAGAGAAGGCTAACCATACCCCCCGTACACAGCACCTGAAGAAAAACGACTGCTATCCATTCCAGTGCCTCTGCAGCTAAACACTGGGCATGGGGATTTGACAGCCGCCCCCTTCCAGAGTGACTCCTGTATAGTGGGTACAGGCTTGAGTATCCTGCCACAAGTCTGGGGCAGGTGTGTCTGATTGGCAGAGGCTGGTCACACACCTTTATGCCATCTGCAAGGAAACCCGAGAAAGTAATCCAGATTTCATAATGAAAAGCCACCTTTGCCTGCTAAGTTACAGCATTCCCTAAAGAGATTCTCACCTGCCAAAGTCAGGGCTGCCATCATTATCACTCTCTACCTCTTGTTTTTACTTCTGTCTACCAGTCTCCACGTTACCACTCTCCTATTAGCAGCCCAAACAGAACTTTTCTGTACTTTGTCCTGCTATCATCAGTTATGATCTCACTATTCATATGGATGGTCTATCAAACAGCCTAACCCCACAGCACCTAGAAAGCCTCAAATCAAGAGACTTCCACCTTCACACTACTCTTGTCACTTACACCCAGACTTACACCAAGGAGCTTGTCATTGCTGAGAACTGCTCCACTTGAGAACTCTTTATCTCCTATTTCTCACTCATGCCCTCATCACCACTACACCTGCTCTTCTTCCAGAGAGAGGTCGTTGGTGTCCCTCTTTTTAGTCCCTTTGAAGCTTCTTTCTTTCCAACACAACACGGAGCAGCAAAGCATGGTCTTGGAGCATGCTTATTGCCTTGGTACCCCTGTTCTTCTCGTGATCTGCCTAACAGTGAGTCCATTCCATAAATTGTCTACTAATATGCCCAGGCTGCCAGTCCTACTGGAGAAACTCCTTCAACCTCTTGGTGGGCATCATATAAATCCTTGATCTCCTGCCTTGGCTAGGCCTTGAATGCAGAGAAACTATTTATGTTTGGCAACTACCATTTTAATCTTTTCCTACTTTTCTCAAGCTCCCTGGCCATCCCTCCCCGTTTCAACACCCTCACCCTCAGCAAATTGCTTGATTCCTACTTTATCAAGAAAATGAAGACAATAGAACATGAAAAATTTCCTATTTATATTGAAAACCATACTTCATTCTTTCCTTTCATTTTCAGATAAAGGGATGTCCCCTTTTTGGTTCAAGTTCAATCCCTCTTCCCAAACTTTGTTCTCTGTTGCCCATTCCAAAAATTTACTTCATCTGCCTTGTGTTATCACCTTCTCATTCTCTCTCCTGTTAGCTTTTGATTCACAAATATTTTTGTCATGTGGGGTCTCTGGTCCCACTCCCCACATAAGAACGCAGGATATGGTGAGGCCAAAAAGGAACACCCACGGAGCCATAGATAGGGGAGTCATACCATATTCTTACTGGCGGCTGGGTTGGAGACACAGGAAGCAGGAGCCACACTATCCACAACCTGCCGTCCACTTCTCTCTGCCAACCCACCTCGCTTGCTAACTGCAATCCGCTCTTGCTAGCTCAGCCACCATCTTCTTGCTAGCCCCCATTTTCTGCTAGCATAGCCACGGCAGTTATATTAGTGGCCAATGGCTCACTGGTTACATCTGACGGCCAACTAGCCACGGCTGATGGCCATCCAATCACAGTTGATGGCCATTTACTACCCGAGTGAGCACCTTTCCATGTGAGTGTGAGAGCCTGGAAACTGCACTCCTGGCTCTGTCCCCACAATTTTCAAGTCATCTTCTTTAGGTGGTAAGAGCCTCAGGAGCAGGGGCCTTTATTGATTCATCTTTGATGCCATCAGTGCTGAACCCACAGCAAGCAATATGTATTTGTTGGGTTGAATCTTTACATTTCCATGTATATTCTCAATATACCTGAAATTTATATCCTAATTAAAAATTCACCTTTGGCTAAGGACCCATGAACAAAAAAAGTTCTTAGCAAATTAATTAGGGACATTCTACTGTCAACTCTATTTGCTCATCTGAACTGAGATTACCTTAGTTGTATACTATCATTACTACTTGTCAGTGATTTATAACAAGCTTGAATTTCACAGGTATGTGTAAATTGCATTTTTAAATACTTGTTAATATTGATATTTATACATGTCTTTTATTCCTAGAACAGGCCTGTGCTAATTAATATTACTTTTCATACTAATAGTTGTTATTAAGTAAAAAGTCCTCAGGATAACTCCTGGTAAAAATCATTTTGCACATGCACTACTAATAAGGGCAGGAAGAGAGAACACAAACAAGAGTTTAGATTCACTTGTAGAGTACAGTAGTTTGTTAGGGAAAAAAAGTTACTTTGAAGATGAATTCTGAATTGCAATTTAAACTTCCATATTAGGAAGTTCTGAGTCCTTCCTACAGAAACTTCTGCCACTACTCAGACGGCCACACTCACTTATTTGAGTCCCATGAGCGTACTTTTTCACAAACCTCTGATTGTTGAGCTACATTCAACATGTCAGATTCTATGCTTTTTACATACTTGTTTGACCAGCTTAGTCTTGTGTCTTGGAAATAAAGAAGCTTCCCATTCCTGCTTCTAGCCCTTACAGATTCTCCCTGCTGCTTCAGTGACTTAGAGTAACTATCTGCTCTCCAGGCACCCATCCACAGTGCCACGCCACTTCCTCTCTCTCTCTGCCTGTGACTCAGATCTGAGGGCCACAGGGGGGCACTCCTGGGCCCAGGACAGGAGAGTTTACTTCATCCCACTCTTGGCTGAACCAGGTCTGCGGACTGGCCCCCTGTGGGGACAGGGCCAGGAGTGCAGTTTCCAGGCTCTCTGCCTCATGTGGAAAGGTGCTAGCTCAGGTAGTAAATGGCCATCAACTGTGATTGGATGGCATCAGCTGTGGCTAGTTGGCCATCAGCTGTAACCAGTGAGCCACTGGCCACTAATATAACTGCCGTGGCTACGCTAGCAGCAAATGGGGGCTAGCAAAAAGATTGTGGCTGAGCTAGCAAGAGTGGATTACAGTTAGCAAGTGAAGTTGATTAGCAGAGAGAAGTGGACGGCAGGTTGCAGATCGTGTGGCTCCTGCCCTGTGTCTCCAACCCAGCCCCCAGTGAGACTATGGTGGTATGACTCCCCTATCTATGGCTCTGTGGGTGTTCTGTTTTGGCCTCACCATGTCCTTGTTTTTATGTGGGGAGTGGGAGCAGAGACCCCACATGACACCACGCGTGACACATGGCGCACCGAGCAGGGCACGGTGCCGGCCAAAACTTTCCGAAGCAAGGTGGAGCAGTTTGTGTGTGTGAAAGCTCAGCTTCGGGAGGCCCGTAAGGATTGGCACCGGTAATGGGAGGTGCTGTCTGCCTGGGAGACTCAAGCCTCCAGCTGGCACATCAACCTCTTGGCCATGGAAAGCGTTGCCTTCCTTTTGGTGATCTGCTGTGGCCTTAGGCTCCGAGAATTACACCGAGGCCACATCTTACACTGAAGCCACCACCCACTCGGTGAGCAAGATTCCAGCCAGGTAGAAGTGGCGTCTGACTCTGGGCAGGAGGACGTGTGGCCCCCACACAGTGTGTGGTGTCCGGTGGCCACTGTTCTCAGGAGTTGGACCCCCAAGGAGGGGTGGGAGGACATGGACGGCTCTCCAGCCAGCGTGGAGAGGGCCCTGCAGATTCTAGCTGAGCGGTTGCCAGAGGAGGTGAAGGCTACAGCCGGCTGCGTGGGCTGGATGTTCCTCACGGCCTTGAGTCTCAACACAGAAAATGCGCTTAATGAAATGGCCCAGGTTCCGGACCAGGTGTCCCAGTTGGAAGCGCTGGAAGCCCGGCTCTGCATGTTAGAACAGGGGCTCCAAGGTGGAGACTCTGAGGCAGAGGAAGTGAGTGGAGACAATGTAGCTTCCAACCCCCGAAGCCCGGCCAATCTTTAAGCAAAGGGTAAAACCTGAGCAACCTTTGGGCCCTGGGGGCATTGCTGCCGGCAACCCAGCTGTGACTGAGTTCACAACCTACACCCCATACACTCCCACTGAGTTGCAGGAGCTGGGGAGGCGGTACAGACAACGCCCTGGAGATCCAGTCTCAGCTTGGCTACTATATTTATGGGATGAGGGGGCAGACAATATTCTCTGCTCCCCAGGCGAGATGGAAAAGCTAGCCTTCATGACAGTCATCTGTCCTTGCAACAAAGGTTACAGAATTGCCATAGGTTGGCCCACAACCAGGGAACCACACTCTAATGGAGTGGCTCACTGCTGCGGTACACACAGTATGGGGACAGGCTGGCGAGCTGCCAGACACTGTGAGTCAATGGCAGTCATATACTGAACTTACTCAAATCATCCGTGAAATGGGTATGAGACGTGCTATTTTCAACCCAATATGCAGGGGCCGGATGACGAGCTTTTTACAGCCAGCATGAGAGATCTGGTTTTGGACACTGCACCTGCGAGTGCTTTTGGATCCTTGGTTGCCATTCTTACACCCTATGTGGGGCGGCAGATCCATGAAGTTACAACTGCCATGGGCACCGTAGGGGATGTTGAAAACCGGCAGCAAAGTTAGGAGGTCCGCGCACTTGAGACCTGGAAGCCCAAATCAAAAGTAAACGGGCGAGGTCATGGGCCTCAGAGAGTAACACGGGCACAGATGTGGCATGATTTCCTGGCAGCAGGAGTTGACCGGGAAAAAATAGACCGACAATCTAATGCACTCTTGTTGAAACTTTGGAAACAGTTGTGCCTGGAACAGCAAATTCTGGCAAAGCCTAAAGGAGAAATCTGGGAAAGTGCGACCCGTGTCCCTCCAGGACTTCATGCAGCTGCTTGAGGCCGACTCCTTTCAGCTTGATTAGAGGTGGGGCCAAGGTACCTGGTCAGAGGGCATGAGCAGGGACCAGAGGCCCCACGTGGAACTGTCCATACATTGGTCCCCTTCTAATGTGCAGAGGGTTTTGGCCCTAGTTGACACTGGCGCAGACTGCAGTCTCGTTTATGGGAGCCCAGAACTGTTCCCTGGACCAGCAATCTGCATTGATGGCTACGGGGGAAACACTGTGACTGTGAAAGCTGTTTCCTTACCACTGGGTATAGGAAGGCTCCCTCCTCGTACCTACAAGGTTTATGTCTCCCCCATTCCGGAGTATATTCTAGGGGTGGACGTGCTACATGGCCTCAGCTTACAGGCATCAGTAGGAGAGTTTCATCTCCGGATCCGGGTGGTGAAAGTGGTGACACGTGGGCATGCTCACCACCCTCCTCAAGTGTTGCCACAGTCCGGTGTGTGGTTACAGTGCGACAGTACCACCTGCCAGGAGGGCAGGAGGAGATTGGTCGTACAATATTGGAATTGGAGAAGGCACATATTGTGAGGCTGATGCACAGTCCCTTTAACTCCCCAGTATGGCCTGTCAAGAAGCCAGATGGGACCTGGCAAATGACCGTGGACTATAGGGAGTTAAATAAGGTGACACCACTTTTGACGCAGCAGTACCTTCAATTCACGATTTGATGGATCGTCTGACTGTCCGCCTGGGAACATATCACTATGTAGTGGACTTGGCCGATGCTTTTTTCTCCATTGACATTGCACATGAGTGTCAAGAGCAGTTTGCTTTTACTTGGGACAGGCGGCAGTGGACTTTTCAAGTCCTTCCGCAAGGATACTTGCACAGCCTGGAAACTGCTCTCTGGGGCTCTGCCCAGGGAGGCTGGTGGTACCCTAAGAAGCCCAGGAAGTCTGGCTGTGCCCAGAAGGACTGGTGGTGCCCTGAGAAACCCTGGCTGTGCCTAGAGCCTGGCTGTGTCCAGGATATTGCATTCACCTCCAGGCTCCTCGCACAGGGCACCTCATGGAAGATGCTTGTCGCGTAGATTGTGAGGGGTGGAGTGTGGGGATAGAGCCAGGAGTGCAGTTTCCAGGCTCTTAGCCTCACGTGGAAAGGTGCTGGCTCAGGTAGTAAATGGCCATCAACTGTGATTGGATGACCATCAGCTGTGGCTAGTTGGTCATCAGTTGTAACCTGTGAGCCATTAGCCACTAATATAACTGCCATGGCTATGCTAGCAGAAAATGGGGGGCTAGCAAGAAGATGGTGGCTGGCAAGCATGGATTGCAGTTAGCACAGCGGAGTTTGGGTTGCAGATTGCAGAGACGTGGACAGCAGGTTGCAGATAGTGTGGCTCCTGCTTCCTGTGTCTCCAACCCAGCTTCCAGCGAGACTATGGTGGTATCACTACTCTATCAATGGCTCCTTGGGCGTTCCTTTTTGGCCTCACCATGTCCTGCATTCTTATGTGGGGAGCAGGACCAGAGACCCCACATGACACCCCATATGACACCCTCTAATTCTAATGATATCGCCTCATCCTTTTTCTCGCTTCAAGTCATTGGGTTCCTTATATTTCTGGGTCTTCTGAGTAGAATCCAAATTTGTTTGACACTGGGGGGGCTCTGCTTTGTTTTTGTCAGCCTTCCTATGGGCTTCTCTGTCTACTGGCCTTACCCTTTGGCTGGGCCAGGCCCACAAGCAGCAGACCTCCAAGAGGTAGCCTCCAAATGCCAGCTGTCAATTCCCTCACACCTGCCAAAGTACCACCTGTGGCCTCTCAGGCCTCTCTGATTCCAACTGTCCATCTGCCCTCCTCAGCCTATTTCCTGCTCCCAGTCTCCTTGGTCCATCCCTGCAGGCCTCTCACCTATGACAGGACCTCCTACAGGGACCCTCTGGTTTCTAGGGCCCTGACAGTGCTATATGAATCTGTCTTGTTTCCAACTAAATTCTTACACTTAGTGAGTCTGAGAAGAGAGATAGGCATTAGGGTATCAAATATTCAGTGTATGCCATCCTTTCCAGTAACCAGGTAGGGATGTTGTACCTGGCCAGGCCCCAGGGTCCCCAGAAAAGATGCACAGAGGATGAGGACAGACGATGTATCTGCTCTGAAACTCCTTTCTCACAGCTCTAGTGAGAACTTTCAGCAAAAGAAAACCTGCTTTCCGGGATGCAGAGTATGCTATAGGACAGGTAGAATGCGAGCCACAGAAGCCTTTGACAGGCTTCTGAAATCTCACATCTGTAACGTCGGAATCATGGTTCATGTCTTCAAATCTTAACACAAGTGCAGTAAATGCAATTTTGTAAAGATGGATGTCACTTCAATGGGTTTTTTTTTGGTAGTCTTGAAGTTTCTGATCATGTGTTTGTAAACCAATATTTAGTCCCTGCACCTACATTCCCTACCTTGGAAAGTCAAATTCCTGGCCTCTAAGTCGGTTCTTTTCAATCTACAATTTCAGAAGCAATCTCAGGATGTTCATTTATAGCAGAGATCTGCTTCTTGCTGTGATGCTAATAAGCAGGCCAATTTTTTTTTTATTTTTTTTTTTACCTTTTAATAAAGTCATCAGCAGAAACAAGTGGGCTGCAAAGGAGCATGCAGACAGGCATTTATCCTTAGTGGGATAAGGGTTCTCTTCTTCATAATTGACAATAAATAAAGCAAATGTCTAATTAAGAGGTTGACATAGCTTAAAAACATACCTCCTTGCTTGGGAATCTAATGCCTTGAATCCTAGATTAGCAGGGTTCTGACTGGGTACATTTTAGTGTCCTGATCCAAATAGTCAATGACAGGATGTGCTGGACTTGGTAGGGCTGGGATCTCAAAGTTCAGGATGGAAGGATGTTGAGATGGACAAGTGGCGAGTCTTAAGCATCTGCAGCAAGTTCCAGGTGGTGGTGTAAGCTGACTGCAAGCAGCCAGTGGTGGGGGCTGGTTAAACAGGTAGCTGAGGCCAAACTTCAGTTCCCAAGAGGACATGTAGTGGAAAAACAGGTTCTTGGCGTCGTCACAGGAAAGAATTCAAGGACTCACTGAATAAGCCAAGCAAGTGATGAATTTATAAAAAGAAAGAGGGTAATACACTCCCAAGCTGGTGGGAGCAGGCAGGCCCAGAGAAGAGCAACTACACCAAAGAGCAAAGAAGGTTAGGAATTTATTACCATGTTTCGCCTTGTATGATGCACTTATTTTTGCCCAAGTTTGTGAGGGAAAAATAAGGATGTGCATTATACATGAGTAGTACTAATTCGGTATCTATATAGATGTTTTAAATTCTTTTATTTATGCTTATGAGTTAAAAGTGTAACTCTAGAAATCAATAACGATATCTGTATTGAAAATAATACTCTGGAAGATGATAATCAGTTTTGTTGAACTTACAATGAACTTGCAACAAGGAAGAGTTCTGGGTCTTCTATGATGTGTAAATACTGTAAATTTGTTACCAGTACATAAAACGTCTTGTACTTTGTATCTATTCTTGTTTTCTGTAATTATTTGTTACATAAAATTTCTTGTACCATAATATGTTAAAAAATAAATGCAAAAATCCTTAGTAATATAAAAAACAAATACCTAAATGTAAACAAATAAATATTTGAATTAAAAAATTAAAACAAAAGATTTTTTTCTCTGAAAGTTTGGGCCAAAAACATGGGTGAGCATTATTAACAGCAAAATATGGTACTTCCAAAATGAGGGTGCAAAATATTCAAGATTTAGGGGTGGGGTTATATGTGATCCTAGGCCAATCCTCACTGACCACTCCTTCCCATTGGGAGGAAGGATTTTTGTCCTTATTTGGCTCTTATGGGAACTGTCATGGCGGCACAGGGGTTGGAGATTTTCCTTAACCACAACGTTAATAATATTATAATCCATTATAATTAGCTGAAGTTCATTGTCAGGGATAAGATGGTGTCCTGGATCTGCTTTTGGCCACTGAAATCTAGTTCTGGCTGGCCTGGTTGCTGTACTTTTCCTTAAGGATGACCTCATTTCCTCCCTCCTTTGTCTTCCCTCACCTCCTCTTTCCCTTCCTCCCCTCTCTCTGCCTGTGGCCCTATTCTTTCTGCCTATAGTAACAGACATAGGTTGGAGCAAGACTTAGAGAAAAAGAAACTTCCATCCTATTTCAGAGAATATGGCAAAGATCATTACTGGTAAGCAACAGCTTAGTCACAAAGACAGAAAAAAACAGTAAAAGTTTGTTTTCAGGAACTAAAGAACAAAGTAAAGATCCCAAGGCACAGCACATCCTAACTACCCACCACCACCACAGCAGACACATACACTCTAATCAGTGACCACGTTGAGTGAACCTAACATGTAATATGTTCCGACAATTAGGTTTGCCAACTTGCTACCATGCGCTTACATTGGCGGCACTGTACAAACAGCTTGGTAAGGTTTCATAACCTTGGTATATCAGTGTCTCACAGCTGTGTTTGAGTCGACATGTGGTGGTGTCTTGCTGAGTGGCGTTCATTATTGTTGTCATGTTTTTGTGTGCCCTCGCGAGAATGTCTGAGCTTAAATTAGAGCAACGAACAAACATTAAATTTCTTGTTAAATTTGGCAAGAGTGGAAGGGAAATCAGGAACATGTTAGTCCAAGTTTGCGGGGATAATGCCATGAAGAAAATGGCAGTGTACAAATGGATCAAACATTTTTCTGATGGGAGCGATTGCGTGACTGATGAAGAAAGGTCAGGGCAGACACTAAGAAGCAGAACTGATGAAAATATAGCAAAAATTTGTTGAATTATGTGTCAAAATCATTGGCTGACTGTGGGAAGCATAGCAGACCAAATAAACATTGACAGAGAAACAGTCAGGAAAATCTTAACTGAAAATCTTGGCATGAGAAAGGTGTGTACAAAAATGGTCCCAAAGGAGCTCACTGATGAACAAAAGCAAAGGAGAATCGAAGTTTGCCAAGACCTTTTGGAGAGGCAAGAGAATATTTTGGGCAGTGTTACTACTGGTGATGAAACATGGGTGTACAAATATGGCCCTGAAACAAAGCGTCAAAGTACACAATGGAAGTCAGCCAGTTCCCCACGACCAAAAAAGTTCCATCAGTCCAAATCAAGAGTCAAAATGATGTTGCTAACTTTTTCGATGTCAGAGGGATTATTTATTATGAATTTGTACCAACTGGACAAACAGTTAGCCCAGTTTATTATTTGGAAGTGCTGAAAAGTCTGCTTGAAAAAGTTAGACGAAAACGACCTGAACTTTTCGCCAATAATTCATGGCTCTTGCATCATGACAATGTACCAATACACACGGCACTGTCTGAGGGAGTTTTTAGCCAGTAAACAAATAACTGTATTGGAACACCCTCGCTACTCACTTGAACTGGCCCCCAATGACTTCTTTCTTTACCTGAAGATAAAGGAAATATTGAAAGGAAGACATTTTGATGACATTCAAGACATCAAGTGTAATATGAAGACAGCTCTGATGACCATTCCAGAAAAAGAGTTCCAAGATTGCTTTGAAGGGTTGACTAGGCACTGGCGTCAGTGCGTAGCTTCCCAAGGGGAGTACTTCAAAGTTGACCATAATGATATTCAGCAATGAGGTATGTAGTACTTTTTCTAGGATGAATTTGCAAGCTTAATTGTCAGATCTCGTATAGCTCTAATATGCCTTTTCTCTCCAGCCTCATGGCTCACTCCCTAGTTGAGACCACCCACACCCCTTACCCAAATCACTGGAACAAAGCCTGCTCACTCTCCCTGGAGGGAGGCCCCCTCTCCAATCCAGTCTATCTGTGTCAGCCTGGAGGAGTTTTCAAAAACGCAAAGCTTAGCAAGTGAGTCTCCTGCTGAAAACCCTTCAGTAGCTCCACCATGACCTGAGGTGCAAACCCAACTCTGCTATCATGCCCCCTGGGTCCTATCACACCCCTCCTCCTCTACCTTACTATCTTTCTCCAGTTATAGTCAAGTCATAGAACCATTTCAGTAAATAAAACCATTCCTTATTCCAACCTCTGATTTATTGACTATTAAGTATTTGATGCACAGAGCACAGGGGTCTTGTGACTGCAACACCTCATTGGTTAACATATTAAAGTTTGAGGAGCTCAGCCCTCCACCATAAGCTCCCTGAGAATAGCTGCTTTTCATTCTTGTTCACTGTACTCTTCACAGTGGCTACAAGATGGCCACACAATACATGTTTCTTGAAGAGATTAATTATTTAATTAAGAAGAGGGAGTTGGTTCTAAAATCCTCCTGAGGTTCTTACCTCCATGTGTCTGGGAGCAAGATAGGCCTGGATTCTTTGTTAGGGCCAGAACCCACGTGGGACACAAAGGCTGATGGAGCAGTAGCCTGGCCCTCCGTGGACCCCCTGGCAGGGGTCCTGGGTTCTGTCTGTGCCTTGTTTGCTGAATAACTGGCCAAACCCCTTAACCTCTCTGGGCCTCATTTATTCCTCTATAAATGAGGCAGATAGAAATATCTGTCTTGCCTTTATCACTTAAGTCTAAGAAGGATGAATTGAGACAATACACGGGGAAAGACTTTGTAAACAGGAATCAATTATATACGGACAAGGAATCCTTGTTTTATCTGCCCTTTGATCTTCCACTCTAGCCCTGTATCCTCCCTGCATGGCAATCACCCTGCGGTGGGTGGGGCCGGGTACAGGGGGCGGGGCCGGCGCTGGCCTCCAGAGGCCTGCCTCCCAGGTCACTGCCAAAGACAAGGGCTTCTCAGCAGCGTTGTGCCAGGTGCAGAGCCGCTGGTGGCCCCTCCGTGGCCTGGCCTATCTCCGCATTGAATTTATTTCAACCATTCAATAGGGATAATGAGCAGCAAGAAATCCATCAGTCCCACATCAGTCCTGTAATCCTGACCCCATTTAACAAATCTGATGATATTTAGCATATCAGCATGTTTGCTTTCTCTCTAGCAAACAGTCAAACATGATTAAACTCTCTCCTCATTTCCATATTAATAGCACACCCATGTGTGAAGAATTTAGGAAAACATATTTCTGGAAATCTCATTTTTGATTTAAAATTTTCCAGTGTTGCAATGAACAGTGACACACTGACTTTCAGAAATGTCCTCTCCTGCCAGGGAGCTCAGAGGAGACGCTGCCCCCTTCTCTGGCAGCTTCTTCCAGTGGACAACAACATGGTCAGAAAATGCTTTCTCCCCCATCAGTTTCTTAAGGCTGCAACTTAAACATGTTCTTTCCCTACGGGGAATAGAGGAGAGGGCCTCCTGTGATCTGGGTAAAATTCCTTCTCATGCCTAAAGGCAGCAGTGAAATTACTCCACCCCCACCCAGAGTGTGACACTTTTCTGGTTCCTTTTCTGGTTGGATGGTTCCTTTTCCTCTCACCTTTTTTTTCAGATTTGGGGCTGAGATCATTTTATGGATGATGAATAGAGAGAAATATGGGTGCAGTCAAGTCCCAGACCTCCCCTAAGCACATCCTGCAAGGGGCACACTTGCCAGTCACACTCTCCTCCTTAGGGAGATACAATTGCTCTAAAGCCCCATCATGACCCTCTTATGAGGTGGCCAGGAGGTGGGTACAACTGCTGGCTCTGAAGGCAGACAGGGCAGAGTCTTGTCTCCTTCATGGAAAAGCCATCTCATTTTGAGCAAGTAGATTACCTAACATTGTTTCTTCAACTATCAAAATAGGAATAATAATAGTATTTGCATTGATCTGCCTCATAAGGCTGTTACAAGGGATTTTAAATAAAAGATACATAGAGTACGGAGCTCTGTGCTCAATAAAGGTTAGCTATTGTTATTTTGTTTTTATTGTTTTAAATAATGTATCACTAGTATCACTATTCACCGTTCCTCCCAGCATTGGTCAACAGCAATGAGGACAGAGCAGTTCCCAGCGGTGACCCATCCGTCTTGGCGAGGAAGAGGTTTGTAATCTGTATGTAGAAGAGGTGGGCCCCATCTTCCTCTGCTCTTACACTATGGTCCAGGGGTGAGGAGATGCATGTTTTACCCCAATTCTGTCTCCACCACTTGGGCAAAGCTCTAAAACTCAGGGATTTCTTGGAACTTGCTTCAAGTTCCTTGTATTCCTGAATTGGGTGCAGTGAAAGTTGTTGTATTTGAAGAAGGCTTAACAGGGCACTCACTGTAAGCAGATTTTGCCAAGGAGAAAAATTGAGATCAAAACGGAAGTTAAACTTGCTTGGGACCAGAACACTGTTCCTCTGGGTCCAAATAAATTGGTTTTTTTTCACATGGTCCCTCTGTCTCAAAAGACTAAGGAGGGATGTTGGCTGACTTCTGTGCAGCAGTCTCTCAGGACACTTTTCTGTCCAGGTTGCAGAGTCCGGTCCCACATGAGTTTTGTAATTATTGCATTTCCAATTCCAGGTGTCTGACCCTATGCTTGGAATTATCAAACTTCATTCTATTTCTGAATTCTGCCATCTGCACTGTAGTATTTCACGCTCCAGATGACATACAACTCTTGCTCTCTGAATCATTCCAAATAATTTGGGGATTTTCTTACAAAACACAAAGCAGTGAAATGGCCCTTTTTAGGTGTGAACTGGGAGTAAACAGGATGAAGGAAAAAAGGAGAGTGAGGACTCCTTCTCTTCTCTCTGCTATTGTGCTGATTCTGGCCACACTGATTTTCAGGTAGATGACGTGCAGCGTGCTTGCCTGAGCCCATCGCTGTGAGGCAGGAGGGATCCTCCCAGTGGTCACCAAGAGCTGCTTGATGCAACGTCCCAGTTTCACCCCCACCACAGGCTCGCAGGTCCCTCTGTCTTTGAATACGTGCCTGGGAAACACCATATGTGTGAACTAAGTTTATAAAGCAGTGTGTTTAAGAATAAATTTCAAGATGCTATTTTTCAGCAGCCCGTGAATCACTTAAACTCACTTGCAAAATAAACTGTTTACCAGAGGAAATCCGTTTTTGATGACCATAGAGAGAATGAACGTTGTAATAACATGGGGCTTTTGCCTCCTGACAGTCCTAGCTATTCTGCCAGGGGGCGTGAGAATAGGAAGCCATATAATATATTAAATGCAAACTCGTGAGTAGCAAAAATGTATATCACACGTAATACAGTAGACTCAGACTCTAGTTTTCAGAGATGCATGATATTTTGTCATAACAACTTGGACTTGATTTTGGTAGGAAGATGAATATTATAATTAAAAAAAAAAAAAAAGATTTTACAGAGTTACTCTGTGCCTTGATTTACCAAAGAGCCATTTGTCACCACTGGGTAATAAAAAGCATGTTGGAAAGATAGTTCCCCAGGATTAATGTTAATGTTAACTGAGAGACTAGGTACTGATATGGAAAGTGGTTGGTGTGTCCTTGATGGGCAGAGAGTTCACGTGCAGTGGAGACTGAGACTTGCCAGCCGTGTTTGTGGGTCTCAGATGCATTGTTTTTATTTTATTGTTTCTTGCTGCCTTTTCATGTCTCTGTGATTGTCAGTTGAATTGTACCTCTTCAGCTCCCTTTGCTCAGTCTGTTTTTTTTTTTTTTTTCTTATCCTTATCTAGAGAAGGGAAGTGGGTCCAGCTAATGAAGATAAAAGATATGTGTAAAAAGCAATCAGCACTATTTCATCAGGAGCGAAGCCAGTATTTAGGTCATTCCTGTGGATCAGAGCCCATTGCATTGATTTCCTCATTTCTTCAGGGAGCGTCCCAAACTGTGCTGGGGGATGGTCTAGTGACAGACTGCACATCACAGAAATGTGCACCGAGGAACTGCTGACCATTTCAAGATGGAGTGCAGCAGGATTAAGAAACTGCCGGAATGCTCTTGTTTACTTGCTGCAATAATTGTACAAATTGTGCTGGCTTCTCTTTCCTGGCACAATTTCTTTTAGCAATTCCAGATAGGGCTGTTTCTAAAATCAGTCCTGACTGGGCCACCAGGGATCAAACCTATGAAACCAATTTTTCAAGTGATCAGTATATAAACCGTGTGTGAGACTTGAGTCTTTCAAGAGTGCTATGAAATGGGGTTTATAGGTAGGCACAGAAGGAAAGTGAGGTATCAAGTTTTGGCTGAAAAGCAGGTTCCAGGTCTGAGGTGAATAGAATTCAGTTGCTTCTGGCATTCCTGCTGACCACAGGGTAAAGACCATCTTGGCTCCGGCTAACCTGCTTCCATAAGGCCTAGAGAGTTGAAAGCAACTTGGATTTTTGGGTTGACTTAATACCAGCAGGTATGTCTAGCTGGTGTGCAATGTGAACCAGTTTTTTTTTTTTAATTTTTATTTAAGTGTAAACACTGAGGCAGCAAGAGCCAAATCCTATGTTCGATGCTTAAGGGATAGTCACAAATTATTTTATTGAATGTTAATATTTTTCACTCCCTGGACCTTCAGCTTTTCCTCATGGCAGGCCCTGGGCAGAGTGCACCAGGCAGGAAAGGGGAGGCTCTGGTGCGTTCCTGTGAGCTTGGAGCTTGGAGGTTGGGTAAGGCCCCAATTTTTCACTCGACATCGTTGAAGACACTGTCCTTGTTGGCACAGTGGTGTTGCAAGACACTACATGTCTGTCCACACGTGTCCATGTGTATGTCCATGTATGAACCACATGATACAGTGTTTTTGTATACACCTGTAATATAGCACTTGACACACACAAAATGCTGGAGTTCTCCAGTACCGTCACTGAGGACTGGGCTGTCTGTCATTAATCATTTTATATCCCAGTGACTAACACAGTGCTTATCCTCAATGAGTTGTGGAGATAATACCAATTTATAAGAAACCCAGAGTTATAGCCCTTACTTGACTTTATGCCAAAATACATCTCCTGTACGAAAACATCATCCATTAACTATTAAAGGGATGCTCTAAAAGGGGACGTTTTATGAGTTAAATGCAAATGTGCACTAATAACATTATTTGCTTCCTGATGCAATGTACCATGTTTCCCCGAAAATAAGACCTAGCCGGACCATCAGCTCTAATGCGTCTTTTGGAGCAAAAATTAATATAAGACCCGGTATTATATTATATTATATTATATTATATTATATTATATTATATTACCCAGTATTATATTAAATAATATTACCCAGTATTATATTATATTATATTATATTATATTATATTATATTATATTATACCCTGTCTTATATTAAAATAAGACGGGGTCTCATATTAATTTTTGCTCCAAAAGATGCATTAGAGCTGATGGTCCAGCTAGGTCTTATTTTTGGGGAAACACTAATATGAAGTACACAAAATCTCCTATGAAATATTCTTTCCTTACCGCCGAATAGTATTCCATTGTGTATATATACCACAACTTCTTTATCCATTCATCTATCGAAGGACATTTTGGATGATATAGCAACATTTGTGACAACATGGATGGATCTTGAGAGTGTAATGCTGAGCGAAATAAGTCAGACAGAAAAAGCAGAGAACCATGTGATTTCATTGATATGTGGTATATAAACCAAAAACAACACAAGAACAAGACAAACAAATGAGAAACAGAAACTCATAGACACAGACAATAGTTTAGTGGTTACCAGAGGGTAAGGGGGGTGGGGGGTGGGAGATGAGGGCAAGGGGGGTCAAATATATGGTGATGGAAGGAGAACTGACTCTGGGTGGTGAACACACAATGGGATTTATAGATGATGTAACACAGAATTGTACACCTGAAATCTATGTAATTTTACTAACAATTGTCCCCCCAATAAATTTAAAAAATAAATTAAAAAAGAAAAAGAGATATTCTTTCCAAACAACCTGAGTTTAATTATCCTTTATATGTAATGTTTACTTCACAGGAATTTCAGAGAATAGAGAAACAAGCTAAATTACACCAAAAAGAAGCAATCATACAAATCCAGACTGTGGGACATTCTATCAAACAACTGCTCCAGTATCTAAAATGAGAGCTTTAATATTAGAGACTTAAATATTATTCTCAAAAACAGAGGACGGGGATGGAGAGAATGTTTTAGATTTTGAAAAAGACTTAAGAGACATAACAGCCAAATGTAGTGTATTGTTTTATGTGGGAACTTAGTTTGGAAAAAAAAGAAAAGCCATAAAAGATATTGGGGCTAACTAGTCAAAGTGAAGCCTGAACTTTGCATTAGATGACATTAAAGAATCACATATGAAAAAGCAATTGTTGGATCTAGGTGATGGGTGTTCATTGTACCGGTCTTTCTATTTTTCTGTGTGTTTTAACATTTTATCATAAAAACTTTTAAAGGAAAGTAAAATACCAATTTGACAAGAAGGGAAAGGACATTCTAACTCTTTAAGTTAAGGAGGTAAGAATCAGTATGGTGGGTTCAGGGACCTACAAGGAACTAGACTTTGTGGACTAGCAAATCCAGCTGGGTACAGCAGACAGTGAGAAAGGAAAAGGCAGGCAGGACCTAAACTATGCTCTGGAACTTGGACTTTCTACTGGAGGCAACAAGTGCCACTGGAGGCTTTTATTTATTTATTTATTTATTTATTTATTTATTTATTTATTTATTTATTTATTGTCTTTTTGGAGGCTTTTATTTTTAAGTAACAATTTTATCGACATATAATTCATATACCATAATGTTTATTGTGTTAAAGTATACAATTCAGTGGTTTGGGGTATGTTCAAAAAGTAGAGCATGCACCACTACCACCTAAATCCAGAACATATTTATCACCCCAATTTGAAACCCTGTATCCATTAGTAGTCACTCTCCACTCTCCTCACCCACCCTTAATCCCTGGCAACCACTAATTTGCTTTCTGTCTTTATGGATTTGCCTATTCTGGACATTTCACATAAATTAATAATAGAATATGTGGCCTTGCATATCTGACTTCTTTCACTTAGCACGTTCCAATGTTCATTCATGTTGTGGCATGTATCAGAAGAAGGAGGCATGGCATGACATCCAGGGGCCACACAGGAGGAGGGTCCAAGAGATCATATCACCCAAGCATGTGGGATGCAGAGAGAGTATGTGGATGCATGGTCAAGTGCCTTTATTGGAGGTCTGGGTGGAACACACACAAAAGGCATAAGGGGATTTCATTGGTGCATTTGAATGTCACTAGGTCACAGTCAGGGGAGGGCAAGAATCAGAATTTGTGACAGGGACCAGCCTTATTACACTGGTGTACCTGGTCACCTGGGCAGGTTGCTCACAGCCTGTTTGTAGGGATGTTGAGGTATCAGGAAAATATAAAATTCAAAACATTTTACAATACATTATTGTTGAGTTATAAGTGTTCTTTATGTATTCTAGATACTCGTAAATCCCTTATCAAATATATGATTTGCAAATATTTTTCTCCCATTCCATGGCTTGTCTTTTCACATTTTTTAACGGTGTCCTTTGAAGCAAAAATGTTTTTAATTTTCATGAAATCCAATTTATTTTATTTTTTCTTTTATCACTCATGCTTTTGGTGTCATATCTGACAAATCATTGCCTAATCTAAGGTCACAAAGATTTGCTCTTTTTCTAAGAATGTTATACTTTTAGCTCCTACATTTAGATTTCTGATCCATTTTGAGTTAATTTTTGTATGTTGTGTGAGGTAGCGGCCCAATTTTATTCTTTAGCATATGGCTGTCCAGTTGTCCCAGGACCATATGTTAAAAAGACTATTCTTTCTTGATTGAATGTTTTTGGCACTCCTGTTGAAAATCAATTAACCATAAATGTATGGGTTTATTTCTGGATTCTCAATTCTATTTCATTGATCTATATGTCTATTCTTATGACAGTACCATGTAATCTTATTTTTTTGTATTTTTGAGAAAATAACTTCATTTTGTTCAGTGGAATGAGCAGGTATCCAGTCTCAGAGCTTCTGGAATTGCTTCTTGGTGCCTGCAGCCTTGGTGACCTTGAGCACATTAACACGCACAGTCTTGCTCAGGGGCCAGCACTCACCCACTGTAACAATGTCACCAATCTGGACTTCTCTGAAGCAGGGGTACAGGTGCACAGACATGTTCTTGTGACGCTTCTCAAAGCAGTTGTACTTTCGGATGTAGTGGAGGTAGTCTGGGCGGATGACAATGGTCCTATGCATCTTCATCTTGGTCACCACGCCAGACAGGATGTGCCCTCGGATGGAGACATTACTAGTAAACGGGCATTTCTTGTCAATGTAGGTCCCCTCAATGGCCTCCTTGGGTGTCTTAAAGCCCAAACCAATGTTCTTGTAGTACCGCGGAAGCTTCTCTTTGCCAGTTTCTCCAAGCAGGACCCTCTTCTTAGTTTGAAAGATGGTCGGCTGCCTTTGGTAGTCACGCTCGGTCTGAATGTCCGCCATGTTCACGGGCGCCTGAAAAAAACCCAAAAAAAAACCAAGCAGTAGCATATAATCCTGATTATTGTAAATTTGTAGTAAGTTCTGAGACTGGGACTTGTGAGTATTCCAACTTTATTTTTCATTTTCAAGATTATTTTGGGTACTCTAGGCTCCTTGTGTTTCCATGTGAATTTTAGGTTCAGCTAATCAATTTTTGCCAAAAAAAAAAAAAAAAAAAAAGCCAATTGGGATTTTGATAGATTTTATATTGTATCTGTAGATTAATTTGAAAAGTATGGACATTTCACAATAATAAATCTTCCAATCATGAGTTGTTTTTTTATTTATTTAGGTCTTCTTTAATGATGATTTGGGTCTATTCCTTTTAATGATATTTTGTAGTTTTCAGAGTATAATTTAAGTGAAATTGTTTCCTTAATTTCATATTCAGATTGTTCATTATTAGCGTATGGAAAAGCAATTGATTTTTGTATATTGATCCTGTAATCTTATTGAACTTGCTTATTAGTTCTAAAAGTGTTTTAATGCATTTCTTAGTATTTTCTACACATGAGATCACCTCATTTGTGAATAGAGATTGTTTTAGTTCAACGTTTGCCAACTGGATGAATTTTATGTCATTCTCTTGTCTAATATTTCTGGCTAGAAACTCTCATAAAATCTTAAGTAGAAGTGAAAGCATGGACATGCTTGTCTTATTTGTGATTTTAGAGAAAAAGTATTCATTTTTGTCACCAATAAGTGTAATGTTAGCCGTGTGTTTTTCATAGCTAGTCCTTATTATATTGAGGAAGTTTCCTTCTATTCCTATTTGTTAAACGTTTTTATCATGAAAGGATGTTGAATTTTGTCAAATGTTTTTTCTTCATATATTGAGATAACCATGTGGTTTTTTCCTTCATTCTATTAGTGCAGTATATTACATTGATTGATTTTCATATGTTGAACCACACTTACATTTCTGAAATAAATTTCATTTGGTTATAATGTATATCCTTTTAATATAATATTGGATTCAGTTTGATAGTATTTTGTTGAGGATTTTTGTATTGTATTTATAAGGAGTATTGGTATGTAGGTGTTTTTTTCTTGCTGAAGGCTTTGTCTGTCTTGATATCAGGGTAATACTGACCTCAAAGAATGAATTGGGAAGTGTCCTTTCCTCTTCTATTTTTTGAAAGAGTTTGTGAAGAGCTGGTGTTAATTATTCTTTAAATGTTTTACCCATGGCAGGATTCACTCATAAAGCCATCTAGACTTTTCTTTGTGGGGTCTTTCTTTTCCTTTTTTTTCTTCTTTTTTATTGAAAAATAATTGACATACATCACTATATAAGTTTAAGGCATACAGACAGCATGATGGTTTGATTCTGAAATGAATCTCACAGTAAGTTCAGCTAACTTCATTATCTCATGTAATCACAATACAAAGAAAGAAAGAAGAGAAAAAAAAATCTCTCCTTATAATGAGAGCTCTTAGGATTAACTCTCTTAACAACTTTCCTATATATCATACACCAGTGTTAATTATAGTCATCATGTTGTGTATTATATCCCTAGTAACTTATTTATATTATAACTGGAAATTTGTACCTTTTGATCACCTTCCTCAAGTTCTCCTGCCCCCATCCTCCGCCTCTGGTAACCACATATCTGATATCTTCATCTATGAGTTTGTTTGTTTTTTCAATTTTTTGTTTTTTGTTTTTTTTACATTCCACGTATAAGTGAGATCATACAGTATTTGTCTTTCTGTTACTTATCTCACTTAGCATAATGCCTTCAAGTTCCATCCATGTTGTCTTTGGTGAGTTTTTTGATGACTAATTCAATCTCTTTACTTACAGATCTATTCTGCTTCTCTATTTCTCCTTGAGTTAGTGTCAGTAGTTTGTGCCTGTTTTATCTAGGTTGTCTAATTTGTTGGCATACAATTGTTCATATATTTTCTCATAATCTAGTAGTGATGTTCCTTCTTTCATTCCTGATTTTACTAAGGAGTCTTTTCTTTCTCTCTCTCTCTCTCTCTCTCTCTCTCTCTCTCTCCCTCCCTCCCTCCCTCCCTCCCTCCTTCCTTCTTTGTTTCTCCTTCCTTCCTTCCTTCCTTCCTTCCTTCCTTCCTTCCTTCCTTCCTTCCTTCCTTCCTTCCTTCCTTCCTTCCTTCCACCAGTCTAGCTAAAGCCTTGTCAATATGGTTGATCTTTTTAAAGACTCAACATTTGGTTTCATTGATTTTCTTTATAGTTTTTATATTTTCTATTTTATCTTTTTCTGCTCTAGTCTATCATGTCCTTCCTTCTACTTATTTTGGGTTTAGTTTGCTCTTCTTTTTCTAGTTTCTTAAGATGTAGTGTTAGGTTATTGACTTGAGACCTATCTTCTTTTTATAGGCTCATTCAAATTCTGAGCTTTAGCTAAGCAGGGGAGGAGTGATGTCAGCAGGCATGTAAAAAGTGCATACTTGCCCTACATCCAGTTTAGTAGTTATTCAGTCATAGAGACTACTGGTGGCAATTCATGACAATATTTTTAATCTAGAATGAGCCTCAGTGATTATTTCATCCTTCCACTCCACTTTCCAGGAAACTGAGGTTCGGAGAGATTAAGTGACCTTTCCCAAGGTCACACAGTCAAAGGTAGAGTTTAGTACTAGTATCTGTGCACATCAGTCTAAGCTTTGCAATGGGAATGACTGGACCATGTCTATTGTCTCTTGACAACCATGGTTGCCTTCTTATAAGGAAACCTCTTGGTGTCGGTCATGGAGAATAAATGCTTCAAAGTAATCACATAAGAATATTTTGCCAATATTTTAAAGAGGGACAGACCAGAGCTCTACTTGGAAAACAAATGGGTCTTTCTACCCTAAAGACCTCTAATCAGGATCTTGTAGAATATTAGAATTGAAATTCCCAGATATGGGACTTAGGGATGGGGATGTTAGGCAGGAAGTCTTGTGTCTAATGAGATCTGTGTTAAAAGGACTAGTTATGCATCTTCTGCTGAGAGTCAGAATTGGTTCTGGAGTCTCAGACAGGGTGCAGCTCCAAGATAGAGAGGACGTTGATACAGTTATCAATGTTAAAGGCTACGGAAGCAGGAGTTATGCAGGTCAAGTAAGTAAGAGAACTGAGAAGGTTAATAAAGTTCTTTTTTCTGACAGAATGCAGGGAAGCAAAATGGAGAGGCCAAGAGAGGGGACAAGAAGCAAGGGCTTTGAGAAGTGTGGGAGAAGATACTGAGTGGGAGTTGTGGGGTGGGGGCACAGGTGGGGGCATCAAACCAGACGGAGCCAAAGTGCTATGAAAATGACCTTGCCCTCCAGCAGCCAAAAGGTGACTTAATGAAATAATTTGGCTTTGGTGGGAATGACGTGGGCCAGCTAGAAGCTGGTTCAGGGTAAGGACTGTGAGCATTCACCATGGAATGCTCAGTGCCTGTCCCGGCATGAGGACTGGGCATTTTTATTCCTATGTACTCCCCTAAAAGCCTGCTGGTCAAGCAGCATTCCAATCTGGAAGAAGCACGATCATAGAGTCCCTGTCTCCCCTTGCCCACTACTCATAAGTAGCAACTACTTTCCCTACATATCAATATGCAACCCAGGGAAAAACAGATCTGAATCTTAGCTCTCTCTCCCCTAGCTTAGGGAAAGGACTTTGGGGTGCAAGGAGGAGAAGTGACAAGAGAAGGCCCCCCAAAGGAGCTGCAGACACTAATGCTAGGGTCGAAGTGAGTCATGAGGAACTGTACTGGGTGAAGTGGGTCTCTAGAAACGCCCTCCTCTTTCCACACAGCAGTTTCTTTGGTGATCATGACTCACATGTCAATGTCCCAGGCCCTGCTCTGCAGGGGGGTGGGGGGGCACCGAAAGGTTATTCACATGGTGCATCTTGAGCAAAAGGTCCGGGGTTCAGAGTCACAGTAGAGGCGTCTTGAAGGCAGAGACATTGAACTTTTCCTCAATCATAATTTTGCCTGAATTCAGCCTCCCCCTCCCAGGTTTGGCCCCAGGTGACACTAACAAACCCTAACTCTCTCCTTTGAGGAATGGAAACACATTTCAGCGTTTCAATTGAAGCTTAGTTTGTTTTTGCGTCAAGAAGGAGGATGAGTTCTCCAATGGCACATGCTCCAATGTGCTTGTCAGAGTTGGTTGACAGTAAGATTGTTTTCAAGAAAATATTCCTGCTTCAATTCTTATTCTACCTATACGGAAATCGCAGTTATGAACACATTTAGAGTAACTGCCAAGATATCAGCAGGGAATCATTTAATATGTTTGTCTGTAAGTATCTACCATGAATACTTTGGGGCACTGAGGGAAAATAGTACCTTCAATTTTGATTAAGACAAGCAGGGAGGTGGGGATGGGGTAATCAAGAAGATGGCCATTGGTGGCCTGGAGAGAAAGTGGACCATCCTTAAAAAAAGATTGTAAAAAGAGAGTAAGAGTTGTCGTGTGTAGTGAAGATGTTGAAGAACATTTGCCTTCATTGGTTGATGTGAGCTTTTGTTTATTACCTTTTGTTTGTTACTGCATGTGACATGATAGTTAGCTTAGGGTAAAAATAATTCTGTGCTGTGATTAGGGATTGAGTAAATTCCCCCTTTGGTCTCATTCTCCCGAGTAGGGGAGATATGAGATGATGCTGCTTTCTGTCTGTTTTGCCCACATCAGCAGATAAAGTAAAGAAGTAGCTAAGTTATGTCAGGATGACGTGACAGGCACGTTGCCAGGCTTTGGAAGGCCTTGGGCTGATGGTGCCAAGCAGGAAGAGTAGATATTGCTTGTCCGGATGAACTAGCCCTACAGCCGGATAAGCAATATTCTTATCATTAACTGCCAAACCCTCCCGGAACTGGCTATTCCTTGGGAGGGGAGGCAGGCACACAAAACTTGGCTCTGCAGTGCATCTAAAGAGATATATAAGACAGACCTCAGGTGGCATAAGGATTGATTGATAGCTGTTTCAAGAGATTGCTATTCAGAAGATTTGCTGTTTCAGGACTGCTTTTCAGGATTGGATTGCTTCAGAGTAAGAGATCGGAACTTGCCTCAATGGACAGTAGAGGCTTCTTTTGTTCGTAAATTGTCATCATTCTAGCGTCTTTGGGAACTTGTATGCAGCTTGCAGCTTGCAGTATCAGAAGACTCCCTAACTTCTAGCAACAACAACAGCAATAGCAACAGCAATGGCAACAGCAGCAACATTCTTGGGAACTACCACGCAGCACAGGGAGACGGCTGAGTTTCTCTCAGCTGCAGACCCGGCAAGGTTTTGATTCCTGACTGTTCCAGTGTTGTTGCTCCTATGGTTTGGTGAGCTTTTGGCATCTACTGTAATAGTTGCTATTCTATGGAGTTTATTACTGCTTTTGGATACTCTTTATTGATGTTATTTGTGTATTTAGCCATGTAATTTTTGATCAACAGTAAACATATGTTGGGATTTCTTAAACTTATATGTACGTATACCCCTTCAACATGACATTGTTATCAATATATATAGTTTAGTCTTAACCACCTTTACTTTCTGTCATTAGCATATTCTATTAATTGTTTTTGTCTTTTGCTATTGCATATTGCTAAATAGATTTATTAGATATTGCTAAATAAATACATATTAGCCCCTCTCTAGCGTGTCCCTCCTCCTTCTTTCTCCTCATTCATCATTACATCGTGTTACTGAGTGTTTCTTTTTCCCCCAAAGAGAATATTTACATCTATGATATTTCTGCCTCAAGATGAATTTAATTTCTGGATAATTGAGTCAGATTACAAATCAAATCTATTTAATGTAAACAGAAACCCAGTTAGAAACCTTTCCACCTGAGTGACTCTGTTAATTATATTCTAGATTTATCAGCCTCCCTCTCTCTCTCTCTCTCTCTCTCTCTCTCTCTCTCTCTCATCAGACTGCCTGTGGTCAGTCCACCTCAGCGCTTTCCAAGATGGAAACCAGCCCAGTGGACAGCCCCACAACATCAGGCAACCCTAGATGCTCCAGTGTACGGGCTCAACACCTCGCAGGCAACAGTTCACTCTCATAACTTGATCTGCATCGTGGCCAAGCAACAACACACAGTGAGAAAGTTTTCAACCAATAATAGACTCCATATCATGGTTTAGAATGTGAATTAATTTTTGTAATAACCTTTTCAATGTACAAAGCATCTTGCATATTATCTCATTGGTCCTTATGTTAAACTGACCCTCCGAGTTAGATAAAAGTGGTGTTACTATTGCTGACATTCAGAGACACGAAAGGGGACTGTTTTAGATCACAAAGCTAGTTAGGGGTAATGCTACAAATATGGAGATGATCGTCTTCTCATTTGAGATGTCATGATTTGGGTTTTTGGTGTTTTTTTAACTGCATCACTTAAAAGATTGAATACTGCTAACTAATCATAAATCTTAAGACAATCTGATTTTGTAGGTAATAATGTGAACATAAATAATGGATGAAGAGTGTCTGAAAGGCTGCTGGAGTCCTCTTGAGTTTTACAGCATTCTGTTATTCTATCTCAGGGTACACAACACGTACATGGGAAGCAAAGTATCTCCTCTAGAAAAGGAATGTGTTTGTTTCCAGAACTCTGCTTTGAACTCTGAGCATTCCAGAACTCTGCTTTGAAACTTATTTCCTACATCATTTCAACATAAAATTTTAAGCCAGATTTGCTTTGTCATCCTCTAACTGTTTTTTTTTTTTTTTTGCTTAGTCATCCCCTAACTTCCTGGCTTTCCTGGTCCATACCACTGCATTATTCTCTTTCTAGCCTCAAACTGTACTTTGAGAGCCTTCCATTTGCCTTCACACAGAAGTAATATCCCTCTCTTCTGAACATCCATGGCTTTCTGTCTACAGCCATCCTGATGCATTCTCATTTTTTATCTGTTACTTATACATACATATATCTCATCTTCCTTGATTTTGGGGGAAGTTAGGCCATATTTAGGCCAGGAACAGGAAATTTCTTATCTTAAAAGCCATCTTGTCTTGCTTTGTACCTTGTATATGCTGGCTTGTGTTTGCCTTAGGCCTGGAGAAGCCGCCTGGAATGTAGAAACCATCTTATCCTTTCTTGTGTTGTACTTTGTCTCCTAGGGGCTTGTGATCAATGGGCCTGGGTGGGCCTGGGCGGTCTGGAAGGAGACCTGGGGACCAGGGTGTGGAGCCAGGGGGCTTGGTCATGCCCCGAAACCCTTGGTTGCTAGAGACAATGCAATGAAAACCCCCTGAAGCATTGAAAGGGGAACAAGCTCATTTACCCCCTCCTATAAAACTCCATACCCCTTTTTGCTCAGGGAGGTTATAGTCTTTTCTAGCCTGACCTCCTGCAGCTCAAAAATGCCAAATAAATTCTAATAGACCAATTTTGGTCTCCAGCAACTCATTCCTCCAGCCGTGCCTAGCAATTTGGTGGTCTGTGTGGGGAGCTGCCTTCATCTACCCTTCAGCTGACGACTTAAGCAAGTCTTTCCTCTTTCACCCTCTGACTCAGTCAGATTTGCCGTCCAATACAAGACCTAGCACTAGGCCTGATCTTGTCCTGGGGCCAGGCCCCTCGGTCATCCATCGGCAGGGATGCCTGCCCCGGTCTGCACCCTTCCCCTCCGCCAGACCTGAGGAAACCGACAGCAGACCGCTCTGCCGTTTTCCCTTCTCCTCCGGGTGATTAAGAGGGTCTAGACTTTACATCCTTTTGCCCCCTATTCCCTTCCTTCATTACTATGGTCTCCGGCTCCTCCTCTTACCACAGGGACTCCCCTTTGGAGATCCTTTTGGACCACATTAAGAGAGGACTTTACCCTGTTTCAGAGGCTAAACGCCTTATTTCCTTTTCAACTGTGTCCTGGCCATAATATAAACTTGATAAAGCGAATCCTGGCCGCCTACCGGAACTCTTGACCTTGATGTTCTCCAAGATTTAGACAACCTCCTTCACTGGCAGGGTAAATGGAGCAAGGGTCCCTACCTCCGGTCTTTCTTTGAGCTGTGATGGGGCTTGTCCCATTTCCCACCTACGGGTGAATCACACCTCTTAGGTTTGGCTTCAGCCTCTTCTACGTCTTCCTTCCCTTGTAGCCCATGTCACCCAGGCTTGCTCTACTTGCTGCCTCTCCAACCCCCAGGGGGCCATTCAACTTCCCCCAGCCTTCCTGGCCCATCAGGCCTGCGGCCACATCCCTGGCCAAGATTGGCAAATTGATTTCACTCATATGCTGTGCATCCGCCAACACCTCTGTCTCCTCACCTTCCTGGATACTTTCTCCGGATGGCCAGAAGCCTTCTCTGCCACGTCTGAAAAATTCTCCACAGTTGCACCTGCCCTTCTCCACCACATTATACCCCGTTTTGACCTCCCTTCAACCATCCAAAGTGACAATGGTCCTAGTTTTATTTCCCAAATCACCCAACAAGTTGCCGCCTGTCTTGGTGTTCAATGGCGACTGCACATCCTGTATTGTCACCAATCTTCTGGGAAGGTAGAAAGGGCTCATTAGCCTCAAAACTCAATCAACCAGGCTGTCCTTAGAACGCCATCAGGACTGATTTCCCTCCTCCCTATTGCCCTTTCCCACCTCCGTGGTGCCCCCCCCACACACACACGCTCCAACTTTCCTCAGCCCCTTTGAACTCATGTATGTTTGCCCTTTCCTCCTTGGCAACATACCCCTTCCTCTTCACCTCTCTTTGGTGATTGATTATCTCCCTACCCTTTCTCTCGCCCAGCACCTTCTCCACTACCATGCTGATACCTTCCTCTCCAAACCTCAGGCTGGAATTGAAATTCCAGCAACTCCTCTAGAACCGGGAGATGGGGTCTTCTTGAAGGCTCTCCCAGAGCAAGTCCGCCCCCTCCATCCCAAATGGGAAGGACCCTGTCAGGTCATCCTAATGACCCCCACAGCAGCCAAATTATTAGGGATACCTTCTTGGAATCACCTATCTAGGCTTAAAAGGGCCCCGGCACCAGCAACCCCAGACATAGACCAACAAAAACAACAGAAGCTGGGCCAACAAGAATGACCCCAACCAGACACCTCATCAGACATTTATGCCTGCACTCGGAGGGGGATGTGAAGGTGACAGACAACACGTAAGCAACAGACCACATGAGTAATAAGACCTCACAGGCACGTGCTGGACAAGTTTCTGGGAACTGGCCTTTGACAGGGGGCTTTATGGACTATACACCAACTGAGCAATAATCCCCAAACCCTTTATCCAGCCTGTCAAAATGAACTTTATACAGAAAACCATCGCTGAAGTTATCGGCAGGCAAATTGCTCTCACCACACTTACAAGAGCACTGTTACAGCCCCCTCACCCAAAACTCTAATTAAGAATGCTGATTGATGCTCCCGCTCAGCAGGAAGCAGTTACAGAAGACTGACCACCACCCCTTTTCCTAAGAACAGTTACCAAACCCAGAGGGGGAATTTGTTAGGCCATATTTAGGCCAGGAACAGGAAACTTCTTATCTTAAAAGCCATCTTGTCTTGTTTTATACCTTGTACCTGAGGGCTTGTGTTTGTCTTAGGCCTGGAGAAGCCAGAATGAATGTAGAAACCATCTTATCCTGTCTTGCTTTGTACTTTATTTGTCTCCTAGGGGCTTGTGATCAGCGGGCCTGGGCAGTGGGACAGAGGCCTGAGGGCCAGGGTGTGGAGCCGGAGGGCTTGGTCATGCCCTGAAACCCTTGGTTGCTAGAGACAATGCAATGAAAACCCCCTGAAGCATTGAAAGGGGAACAAGCTCATTTACCCCCTCCTATAAAACTCCATACCCCTTTTTGCTTGGGGAGGTTATGGTCTTTTCTAGTCTGACCTCCTGCAGCTCAAACACACCAAATAAATTCTAATAGTCCAATTTTGGTCTCCTACAACTCATTCCTCCAGCAGTGCCTAACAGGGGATAGGTTTAAATCTAAAATCACTAGATTGGTTTTGCATTGCTCACAGCAAGTACCAAGCACCATGCCTTGTGCACAGTTCTTGTGGTCACTGCTTAATGGCCCCCAAATACGTTCATGTCATAATCCCCAGAACCTGTGAATATTAGCTTATATGGCAAGAGAGACTTTGTACTTAAGAGTCATTAGATTAGATTATCCAGTATTATCTTGCTGGATCTGATATAATCACAACAGTCCTTATCAGAGGAAGACAGGAGGAGTCAGAGCCAGAGGAAAAAATGATGAGATGAAGGAGGCAGAGATTAAATGGATGTGGTTTGAAGATGGAGGAAGAGGCCACAAGCCTAGGAATGCAGAGGTAGCCACTGGAAATTGAAAAAGGCAAGGAAACAGATTCTCCCATCCAAACCTCCAGAAGGAGTCTGCCATTCTGACATCTTGACTTTAGTCCAGCAAAACTGACTTTGAAATTCTGACCTCCAGAACTAAAAGAATAAATCTGTGTTGTTTTAAGCCACTGAGTTTGTGGCAATTTGTTGCAGCAACAATAGGAAAGTAATACAGCATTTGAAGAAAAGTTTGTTGAATGAAAAAAATAAATGAATGACTATGAGTAAGTGAGTAAATGAATGAATGAATTCAAGAAGTTCTGAAAGGAATCCTTGCTTTGTCCTTTTTCTTGCTCCCAATGTCTAAATACAGTGGGAGACATTACCACAGCTAAAGCCATTCTTTAATGTTCCCCAGTATTTCTCTGGGGATTTAATTAAAATGCAAAGGTTTTAGCTAGGATTCTAGCAAGGTGGTGAACTAATCTCCCCACACGCACTGACTGCCATTGTAAAAAGGGCAACACTTGAGAGAATATAAGGGAAGAGAGGACTCGGTGAGGATGGAGGATTTGAAGGCACTGAGGAACAGGGTCCCTCTAAGGCAGGAGGGTGCAGGTCTTGGTTAGATGGAGGGCTGCCCAATGTAATATTCTGATGGCCCAGCATTGACCTGGGAAGGGGACCATGGGCAGGGTAGAGAAGGATAATAATCATCAAAATTGTACCTCACCTGCCCAAGAATCTTTCCTTGTACTGGCAGGATTTTTGCAGACTCTCTTATTTCTTTCTAAAGACAAATTCTCATCATTTTCAGGAACAAAAGTCAAGGATAAAAGCATTTTTGTTCAATGTATATCTTCCTTTCCAGTGACTGACATGCCCTCTTTTAACTTTAATTAGAAACCAAACTGAATAAAATACTTGACTTTGACATACTGTAGTGATTTAAAAGAACTTTTCAGGTGGGCAAATTGGGCGAGCAGGGGAAGAGGGAAGGGAGCGGAGTGGAGACGCGGCCCGCATCTGTGGCTGTGGAAATGCTGCGGGCATCCGCAGCTGCAGAGACGCAGGGGATCCCAGGACGGAACAGAGAACACAAAAGCCAGGAGGTGGGCTCTTTCCTTGCGTCCCACAGCTGATCTCTCCCGCAGAGGGGGCAGCATATCCAGCATTTGAGGCAATAACCTCAGCTGATACCGCCAGTTGGGCCCTAGACCGGACAAAGGACAGAAACTCCATACCTAGGTCCCACCCCCTGCTCTTCCAATCCTACCCCCACCCTTCCAGAGACTTAAACTGGCCCCTGAACTGAGGAGTAGTGTCAGATTACAGAGGAGCCTTAGTGCTCAGGCTCTGGGAAGACTGGCGGGCAGCTCTGACCCAGGGAAGAGGCTGGGAAGAGTGTGATTTTTGCTGGGCTAGGAGAGAAGAGACTCCTCCACTCCCAGCCACCACCTTTTTGGCCTGCAGGAAGAGTGTGACACGGCTGGGCTGGGAGAGAGAAGACTCCTCCATCCCCAGCCCCCACCCTTTCTGGCCTGCCTAGGGCGGGGCAATTACAACTGCAGAGGCACTCCCAGGGATCAGCAGTAAGCGGCAGACACAGCTCTGGGCTTTCAGCAGCTCAGAAATCTCCCGCCTGCCACATAAACACACACACACACACACACACACACACACACACAGAAGAAGTGCCCTAAGACTCAGGAGAACTGGACACAGGGCTGGTGGTGCTACTCTCAGTGTGCATATGTGCAGGCAAGGACAGAAGCTGCACTGACTTTGTAGAAACTACCATCCAGATCCCTCGGCCCCACGCATCTAAATCTGCAGTCCCAACGTCACTCTGGGCACCAAGTGAACAGCTCTGCCTGCACAACATGCAGGGGACTCTTTGGTACAGCAGAGGACAACCTGGAGATTACTTGGTGGGCTTAAGCCAAGACTGGTGCTGCTTTTTGTTTTGTTTTGTTTTGTTTTGTCTTTATATCTTTGATATCTTTGCCTATGTTGAGTGGGGGTTCTCGGTTGTTTTTATATGCGAATGTATTTGATTTTTTCTTTGTTATTGTTGTTGTGCTTGGTGATTTTCTTTGTTCTGAAATTGCCCTACCAGGACCCAGCTTAAGAGGCACAAGATTCAACATATCCAGAGGCCAACTCCAGACCAAACCATAGTACTACCGGGTTTGACCTGCAAGTGACACACCCAGAGGGAATTCTCTACAAGCACAAGGGCCCATAGAGGCCAAACCTCATTTAAACTGTCAACCCTCACACAGCAGAACACCCTGCGGTGGGCAGAGCCAAGTCTCACAACTAGTCAGCCTAGGAGTTAACCCCACCTACTCACAAGCAAAAAGCAATTAAAGATCTTTAACAGGACAATATACACAACACAAGAGTCACCTTTGGAGCCCACGCAGAGGAGAAGAATGAAGTAGTACAAGTCAAATATAAAGGACACATACTACACAAGATAACCCAGCAAGAACTAAGAACTCTAGGGGATCTACCTAACACATCAAAGCAAACACAGAGAGTCAGCCAGAATGGGGAAACAAAGAAACATGTCCCAAATAAAAGAACAGAAGAAACCTCCAGAAGTGGAACCAAATGAAACAGAGGTAACCAACCTATCAGAGACAGAGTTCAGAACACTGATGATAAGAATGTTTAAGGAGGTTAGAGACGACATAAAGAAGGATGTAGAAATCATAACGAACAACCAGTTAGAACTAAAGAACACAATTACCGAAATAAAGAACTGACTTGAAGGAATTAACAGCAGGTTAGATGAAGCAGAGGATCGAATCAGCGACTTAGAAGACAAGTTAGCAGAGATCACCCAAACAGAACAACAGAAAGAAAAAGAATAAAAACAATGAAGATGGTTTAAGAGACCTCTGGGATAACATCAAGTGCAACAACATGCATCATAGGAATACCAGAAGGTGAAGAGAGGAAGCAAGGGATTGAGAACATATTTGAAGTAATAATGTCGAAAACTTCCCTAACCTGATGAAGGAAACCAACATACAAGCCCAGGAAGTGCAGAGAGTTCCAACCAGGATAAACCCAAACAGGTCCACACCAAGACACATTATAGTTAAAATGGCAAAGGTTAAAGACAAAGAGAGAATCCTAAAAGCAGCAAGAGAAAGACAGAGGGTTACATACAAGGGAACTCCCATAAGACTATCAAATGACTTTTCTACAGAAACATTGAAGGCCAGGAGGGAGTGGCAGGAGATACTCAAAGTGATGGAAAACAAAGGCCTACAACCTAGATTGCTTTATCCAGCAAGGCTATCATTTAAAGTTGATGGAGAGATAAAGAGCTTCCCAGAAAAGAATAAGCTAAAGGAATTTATTACCACCAAGCCAGCATTGCAAGAAATACTAAAAGGACTTCTGTAAATAGAAGAAAGATGAAAACAATCTAACTACAAATTTAAAAATGGCAATAACTATGTACCTATCAATAATCACTTTAAATGTAAATGGATTAAATGCTCCATTCAAGAGACATAGGGTGGCTGAGTGGATAAGAAAGCAAGACCCTTGTATATGCTGTATACAAGAGACTCACCTCAGATCAAAAGACACACACAGGCTGAAAGTGAAGGGTTGGAGTAAGATATTTCATGCAAATGGAAATGAGATAAAAGCTGCAGTTGCAATACTTATATCTGACAAAATAGACTTTAAAATGAAGAACATATTAAAAGACAAAGATGGGCATATATAATAATAAAGGCATCGATCCAACAAGAAGACATAACCCTAGTAAACATCTATGCACCCAACATAGGAGCACCTAAATATATAAAACAGATATTGACTGACATAAAGACAGAGATCAACAGTAACACTATCATAGTAGGGGACTACAACAGACCTCTGACAACAAGGGACAGGTCTTCCAGACAGAAAATAAATATGGAAACAACAGCCTTAAATGATACATTGGACCACTTGGATTTAATCAATATTTTCAGAGCATTTCACCCCAATGCTGCAAAATACACGTTCTTCTCAAGTGCACATGGAACATTTTCCAAGATAGACCATATGTTAGGCCACAAAACAAGTCTTGATAAATTTAAGAAAATTGAAATCATACCAATTGTCTTCTCTGACCACAGTGCTATGAAATTAGAAATGAACTACAGGAAAAAAACTGGAAGACACACCAATTCATGGAGGCTGAATAACATGTTACTAAATAATGAATGGGTCAAGCAGGAGATCAAGGAAGAAATCAAAAGATATCTCAAGACAAACGAAAATGAAAACACGATGACCCAAAATCTATGGGATACCGCGAAAGCAGTCCTAAGAGGGAAATTCATAGCATTGCAGGCCTACCTAAAGAAACAAGAAACATCACTAATCAACAGTTTATCTTCACCCTTAAGGGATCTGGAAAAAGAATAGCAAAATAAACCCAAAGGGAGTACAAGGAAGGAGATAATAAAGATCAGAGTGGAAATAAATGAAATAGAAACCAGAAAAACAATACAAAAGATCAATGAATCCAAGAGTTGGTTCTTAGAGAAGATAAACAAAATTGACAAACCTTCAGCCAGACTCATTAAAAAAAAAGAGAGAGGACCCAAATTAATAAAATCAGAAATGAAAGAGGAGAAGTGATAACAGATACTGCAGAAATACAAAAAATTTTAAGAAATTACTATGAGCAACTATATGCCAACAAATTTGACAATCTGGAAGAAATGGACAATTTTTTAGAGGCATACAACCTTTCAAGGCTAACTGAAGAAGAAACAGAAAATCTGAATAGACTGATTACCACCAGGGATATTGAATCAGTAATCAACAATCTCCCAACAAACAAAAGCTCTGGACCAAATGGCTTTACAGGTGAATTTTACAAAAGGTTCAAAAAAGAATTATCACCTATTCTCCTCAAGATCTTCCAAAAAATCCAGAAGGAGGTTAAGACTCCCAAACACTTTTTAAAAAGCCACTATCACCCTGATCCCAAAATCAGACAAAGACACAACAAAAAAGAAAATTACAGGCCGATATCTCTAATGAACATAGATGCAAAAATCGTCAACAAAATATTAGCGAACAGAATTTAGCAATACATTAAAAAGATCATACACCCTGATCAAATGGGATTCATCCCTGGTATGCAAGGGTGGTTCAACATCCGCAAATCAATTAATGTGATACACCACATTAATAAAATGAAAAGTAAAAATCACATGATCATATCAATAGATGCAGAAAAAGCATTTGATAAAATCCAGCAGCCATTTGTGATAAAAACCCTTAAGAAAGTGGGAATAGAGGGATCATATCTCAACATAATAAAGGCCATATATGATAAACACACAGCTAACATCATACTCAATGGGGAAAAGCTAAAACCATTCCCCTTAAATCGGGAACAATGCAAGGTTGCCCCCTTTCTCCATTTCCATTCAACACAGTGATGGAAGTTCTCGCCATAGCAATCAGACAAGAAAAAGAAATAAAAGGCATCCAAATCGGTAAGGAGGAAGTAAAATTGTCATTATATGAAGATGATATGATACTATATATAGAGAACCCTAAAGACTCCACCAAGAAACTATTAGAGCTGATAGATGAATTTAGTAAAGTAGCAGGATACAAAACTAATATTCAGAAATCAGTTGCATTTGTATATACCAATAATAAAACATCAGGAGAAATTAAAAAACAATCCCATTTACAATTGCTCCAAAGACTATAAAATACCTGGGAATAAATTTAACCAAAGAAGTAAAAGATCTGTACTCAGAAAATTATAAGACACTGAAGAAAGAAATGAAAGAAGATACAAATAGATGGAAACACATACCATGTTCATGGATAGGAAGAATTAATATAGTTAAAATGTCCATACTGCCTAAGGCAATATACATATTCAACGCAATTCCTATCAAACTACCAACGACGTTTTTCACAGAAATAGAACATATAATCCTAAAATTTATATGGGACCATAAAAGACCCTGGATAGCCTCAGCAATCTTGAGAAATAAGAACAAAGTGGGAGGTATAACAATACCTGACATCAAATTATACTACAAGTCTATAGTAGTCAAAACAGCATGGTACTGGCATAAAAACAGACACATAGATCAATGGAACAGAATAGAGAGTCCAGAAATAAATCCATGCCTATATGGTCATTTAATCTATGACAATGGAAGCAAGAATGTACAGTTGGGTGAAGACAGTCTATTCAATAAATGGTGCTGGGAAACCTGGACAGACACATGCAAAAAAATGAAGCTGGACCACCTCCTTACACCATATACAAAAATAAATTCAAAATGGCTTAAAGACTCAAATGTAAGATCTGAAACCATAAAATTTCTAGAAGAAAATATAGGAAGAAACTTCACAGATATTACCCGGAGTAAGATTTTTACTGATATATCCCCTCACGCGAGGGAAGTAAGAGAAAAAATAAACATGTGGGATTACATCAAACTAAAAAGTTTTTTCACAGCAAAGGAAACCATCAATAAAACAAAAAGGGATCCTACTGAATGGGAAAAGATATTTGCCAATGATATATCTGATAAGGGGTTAATATCACAAATTTATAAAAAACTCACTCAACTCAACTCCAAAAAAACAAACAACCCAATTGAAAAATGGGCAGAGGTCATGAAGAGACATTTTTCTAAAAAGGACATACAGATGGCAAACAGACATATGAAAAAATGCTCAACCTCACTAACCATCAGAGAAATGCAAATAAAAACCATAATGAGATACCACCTCACCCCAGTCAAAATGATTATCATCAATAAATCAACAAACAACAAGTGCTGGTGTGGATGTGGAGAAAAGGGAATGCTTGTGCACTGTTGGTGGGATTGCAGATTGGTGCAGCCACTATGGAAAACAGTATGGAAGTATCTCAAAAATCTGAAAATGGAACTACCTTATGATCCAGCAATTCCACTCCTACGTGTCTACCCGGAGAAATCCAAAATGCTAATTCAAAAATCTTTATGCACTGCTATGTTTATTGCAGCACAATACACAATAGCCAAGACATGGAAACAACGGAAATGCCCATCAGTAGATAACTGAATTAAGAAACTGTGGTACATATATACAATGGAGTATTACACAGCCATAAAGAAGAAAGAAATCTTACCATTTGCAACAACATGGATGGACCTAGAGAACATTATGTTAAGTGAAATAAGTCAGACAGAGAAAGACAAATACCGTATGTTCTGACTTATATGCGGAATCTAAAGAAAAGAATAAGTGAATGACATAATCAGAAACAGTTTTGGAGACATAGAGGAAAAACTGAGGGCTGCTAGATGGGCGGGGTGGGGGGTGGGGATAAGGGGGAAGGTGAGGGGATTAGAAAACAGTCGGTAACCACAAGATGGCCCTGCGGTTTTGAAAATTAATTTGGGGAACGTAATCAATAATGTTGTAAAGATTTTGTAGGGTATCCGATGGACACGTGTCTCATTTGGGAGACCACCTCAGGGATGATGTAGATGCCTGATCACTGCACTGTACACCTGAAGCTGAACAATAATGAATGGCAACTATAATTATATATATACATACATATATATGTATGTATGTGTATATATATATGTATATATATATATCTATGTATATACTTACAAGACGTGGAGTACAGCATTAGGAATAGAGACAGTGGAAATGTAATGGCTCTGTGCGATGTCAGAGGGATAGTGGATGGGGTAGGGGGTTCACACAGTGTGAGGGATATAAATGATAAACGTCTAAGTATTACTTTGTCTTGTGCACCTGAAACTAATAAAAAAAAAAAAAAGAAGATGAAAAAAGAAAAAGAACCTTTCAGTTCCAGTACCAAAAACATGAAACAGTAATTCAAAAGGCTATTAGTATGGCCCTCCCACAACCTCTAGGGCACATGGAAAGGCTAAATTAATCAAAATGGTAATTGTGCCACAAATCAATTATTATTTAAGGTTATTCCTACTAAACTTGACCATAAAACTTCACATCTCCTAACCACAATCTAACTGTGGTCTTTTGCAAAAACAAGCCATTCCTTATAAGACACACACATACACACACACGCGCGCGCACACACACACACACACACACACACACACACACATCTTGTTATGCGCTATTAGCTGAGACAAGATCATCTCCCTCATTGTCTCAAATAGCAGATATCGTTCATACAGAGCCAGAGCATAATTTGAATGAAATTGAATGAGATTTTTCTTAGCTTCAAATGAATTGGAGTGAGAGATAATAATGCTTTCTATTTTTTCCTATCCAACGAGATCATCTCTTAGCTCAAAAAAAAAAAAAAGAAAAAAAAAAAAAGAAAATAGAGAAAGAAGTCTTCCTAGTGTTTCAGATTTAAATACATTATATTTAATTCAGTTTCTAAATTTTAACTACTTCTGATTCTTTTAACTGTTCAGAAAGGCATATCAAGATTTTTCAGATCTCCCAGATCCACAAGTCCACAAGTGTCAGCAAAGGCAGAACATTGCCTGGCCTTTTCAGAAAGATCTCCAAGTCTCCAGGTCTCCATGTTGGAACTGCATCTCCCTATCAAACCAAAAATTTAAAAAATAAAAATTTCAATCAAATAAAATTAATAAAATGTCTCCTGAGAAAGGAAGAGGACAGACGATACTTGGGTGCAAGTTCCAAGTAAACCTTTACATACAGATACAATACTACACTAGACTGCTAGACTGGAATCATGTTTTACTATTATGATCTACTTTTACCAGCACTGAAAAAAAAAAGAACAAATACTTTGAGAAAGAACAAACAAGAACACTCTAAATTAAGTTGCATAAATCATTTTTAACTTTCTATTTGAGGGCCTACGTATATGCGTTTTTCATTGTCTCTTGTAATATCTATGAAGGTGCAGCCAATTGTTTTATATTCCATGCTTATTCAGATGCTGTATGGTTAAAAATTGCAACTCCTGTCTTCTTAATTCAGTAATGTTTGATTCTATGCCCCTTGGATTTCCTCATCTCACAGATTTTGCTCAGTTCCACAATACCTGTTTCATTCTTGCTCATAAATCCATAAATATTGGCTTATTCTCATTGGGAAAGCTACCCATACTTTATCGGTACTAATAAATTATAGAATGTCTGCTCATAGCCTGGTATTTCTTTAAACCATTTGTCTAACAACAAAAAATGATATCGCAGATACTTTTGAAGCAAATAAAATGATTACAGGTTCACGAGGACAGAGGAATGACAATATGCTTAGAACAATCTATTTTACCAGAAGTTCTAGAATTCTTTATTTTAAATAATAATAATACTATATTAGGTAGAAGGTTTTAGCTCTGACTAAGCCCATAGGAAAAAAAGTGATCATCTCTTGAATGCTTATACAAGAGACCTCTGACCACAGTGTTTTAGTCAAAGCGTATGTTGGCAGCCATCTGCACAGTAGCACTAAATATGAATTGCAAGGGGAAGAAAGAAAGCCACATTTGGAAGATAACTCATCTACAGACTTTAAATATTTCAGAGCAGATTGTGTCTCTGTAGATTCTGAGTAAGTTGTAAAATTCAGAAGTTCTGCCAATAAGTAGTTTTGAGATGGACCTCTAGTTTTCTGAGTTTCTGTGTCTGTCATTTTACCTTTTTACGTCTTATTTTTTTCATAAAATTGAATTAATAATCTCAGCTTCCAAGTGCTGGTATTATGGGGAAAAAATGCAATATACATGAAATTACTCGGAATTACCTAACACATGACTTTCATTCATTCGACAAATATTGATTGAGCACGTGTTTCATTCCTGGTGCTGTGTTAGGTACTGGGAATATAGCTGTGGCCATGATAGGCTTGTTCTTTGTTCTCATAGATATAACATGAAATACTGCTACTAACATTATTCGGGCTTCTGCTTTAACATCCATTATAACCACTACTACTTTAAATTAGTAGATGTTTAAAAGAAAGTGTTATTATTTGTCTAAGCATCAACATCCTTTCTATTGGGACATCATCATTATTAAAAATTATTAATTATTCTTACAGAATTTTATATTATACTAATATGATTGCATTGTTGTGATAATTATTAAATTAATTTCCAAAACATCAGTTGGTGATTTTGCAGATAAGTGATGCAATCACCCTCAATCCCATTAGTTTGCTTGAATTTTTACATTTAATTTGCTTAGTATTGCACATCTCAGCCCTACATCTTGTAAGATTCAAGACCAACAAGAATCATACACATGAAAAAAATAGAACAATATTGAAGGAAATCAGATATCAGACCTGTACAAATGTATTTAGCTTTTATTTTTAATTTTGTTTTATAAAAAACTGTTTCATAAGGGAAACAGTGAAGGACAGGGAATTAGAATTTATTTAAGCATCTACCATGTGCTAGACATTTTACATATGTCATCTCATTTAGATACGCTGCTCCTCCATATGGGGTTACTATACCCACTTTGCAGGTAGAAGAGGAGAGGTTCTGAGAGACTAAATGACTTTTCATACTCAGTTCAATTGGGTTCTAAAGCCAATGCTCTTCCAAACGTACCCAACACTTTTGTTCTACCACAGTTTGTTTAGCACAATACAATATTCTTTAATTTGATTCAGTTACAATGTGATTGAACAACAGGGAATTGACGTCAGTTTAACACATACGTCATGTTGGTAAACAGGTGACTTTCCCAGTTTGATAATGTTCTGCCAAGATCAGGAGCCAGTTTTCTTAAAATTAAATCAAAGTCTTAGCAATATTGAAGACCATAAGGAAAAAGCTCAAGTCATGTAGAAATGCCTTCTATAAGTGGCTGCTAGAGTGGCTTCAAGAATGGTGATATTTTTCAGTATGTCAGTTGTTCTCAGCCATTAGCTACATCAGAATCACCTGGAAAGTTTGTTCAAACACAGATTTCTGGGATTCCCCTCTTTCGCTGCACCATCACCAGGGCTTTGTGACTCAGTGGGTCTAGAGGATAGCCTAAGAATTTGCATTTCTAACAAATGTCTGCATGACGTTGAAATGTCTGAGGACCACACTTTGAGAACCAGTGCGCATGTTAAGATACCTGGGGAAGTTGCAAATGCAGATAAAGAATTTTGCAAAGACTTGTTTTCCTATGTTCACACATACTGACTGATGAAGAAAGCTACCTCCAGATTATATGTTTTATGTTGATCAAACTCATCTCTATCAGAAGCAAATGTCTTTAAGGAACTATATCTTGAGGGAGGAAGTATGAGCCCCAGCATATAAGGCCGCTATGATGTCTGAACTGTGCATCTAGACACAAATGCCAGTGGAGTTTTAACTGTGCTACTATTTTAGTGAGTTGCTATTATTTTTGTACTTCTCTGATTACAAAGTTCTATAGGTTTTGAGTGGTCTACTTTCCCCCTATTTTTTACATAAGTCCCATAGCTTTTAGCATGTAATTTTGCACAACATAAGGCTTTTCAGAAACACAAATATAGCATTAGAGCAGAATATAGCTTAATTAGACAATTAATAAAATAATTAAATTGTGATAATTAATAAGACTAAAAATAACCTTAAAATGTAGCTTTACTAGAGCTATATAAAGAAATTCTTATCAAATCTAGTGATAATGACCCAAAAGTAGAAGATAGATGTGGGGACAGTCCCAGAGAGCAGTTTCCAGGCTCTTGGCCTCACGTGGAAAGCTGCTGGCTCGGTTATTAGATGGCCATTCAGCTGTAATCAGATGGCCATCTGCTATGGCTGGTTGGCCATTAGCTGTTACCGGTTAGCCATTAGCCACTAATATAACTGCCGTGGATATGCTAGGGGGTTGGTTGGTTGGCAGAGAAGCAGATGGCAGATGGCGGATCGTGTGGCTCCTGCTTCTTGCATCTCCAACCCAGCCACCATCGAGAATATAGTGGTATTAACCCTCTATCCATGGCCCCGTTGGTGTTCTTTTTTGGCCTCACCATGTCCTGTGTTCTTGTGTGGGGAGCGGGACCTGCATGACAATAGAGAAGAACCCACAAAGGTAGGTGGAGTTGATTAAATAGAAGTTGTGTGGGCCTAATAAATATTCCTTGCAAAAGTGTGTTAAACATCCTCCCTGAATTTGTCAAACCATCATCACCAGCAGCTGAGCTAGACAAGCCCTCAGTGCTAAAGTTTTGAGGATTAACCTCCCTCCCTCCTTCTTTCCTCTTCCTCTCTCTCTCTCTCTCTCTCTCTCTCTCTCTCTCTCTCTCTCTCTCTCTCTCTTATTAAAAAGCTGGCAGTCCTGTGCTGGTGGAAAGGTTATCATAAGTTTGGAGAAAAGAAGTAGATGGAGTTCTGACTTCATTAAAATGCTCACTTTCAGTAACTATTCTGGTTCCTGTGGTGATGATGGGTAACAGTTCATTAGTTGGAAGTACACTGGGTGACATCTATCTGATTAATAGTTTACCTTGAGAAACCCAAGGTTATGTGATAGTTACAAATGCGGTAAGTTCTCCAACTGCTATAGTATTAATCAAACCTCCCCTGAGGGTAGGCATTTTTTAAGCACTGGAATGCAAGACAATCTACTAAACCTGTATAGTATGTAATTAGAAACTGCTTCAGAAATTTGTATCTTGACATGCTTTGGAGTCTGAATTAGAAACATTAGTTACCATGGCATATAGCAGAAGAATCACCTGGAAGGTTGAATCCCCCACCTCTCACTGTAACCTTCAAAGTTTCTGATGGAGCAGGCCTGGATTGAGGTCCTAACATCTGCATTTCTTAAAACTTGCCAAACTGCTGGTTCTGATTACACTTTGAGAACCATGTTTACATAGAAAAGAGACTGGAGATGGGGTGGTAAGAGCCTCCACCAGGAGTTGTGGGATCTGGAATTCCTTCTAATTAGCTATCAAAGACCAAGGTCAAATACCATATGATCACATGGTTCTCTGCTTTTTCTGTCTGACTTATTTCGCTCAGCATTACACTCTCAAGATCCATCCATGTTTATACACACACACACATCATTAGCTGGAAAATTAATTGAAAATATATTCTCTTGGTTTTTCACTTGTCTTTTGAGTTTGCCTCTTCATTGAGACTTAAAAAAAAAAAAAAGATCCATCCATGTTGTCACAAATGTTCCTATATCATCTTTTCTTACCGCAGAATAGTATTCCCTTGTGTATATATACCACAACTTCTTCATCCATTCATCTATCGAAGGACATTTTGGTTGTTTCCATGTCTTGGCCACCGTAAACAAAGCTGCAGTGAACATTGGATATGTAATATATAAACGAAAACAAAAAAAGAACAAGACAAACAAATGAGAAACAGAAACTCATAGACACAGACAATAGTTTAGTGGTTACCAGAGGGTAAGGGGGGTGGGGGGTGGGAGATGAGGGTAAGGGGGATCAAATATATGGTGATGGAAGGAGAACTGACTCTGGGTGGTGAACACACAATGGGATTTATAGATGATGTAATACAGAATTGTACACCTGAAATCTATGTAATTTTACTAACAATTGTCACCCCAATAAATTTAAAAAATAAATTTAAAAAAATACCATATGATCTAACTTATATGTGGAATCTAAAGAAAAGAATAAATGAATGAACTAATTAGAAACAGTCTCAGAGACATAGAGGAAAAACTGAGGGTTGGTAGATGTGGGGGGGTGGGGGAGATAAGGGGTAAGGGGAGGGGAATTAGAAAGCACAGTCAGTAACCACAAGATTGCCACGGGGTTATGAAAGTCAATTTGGGGAATATAATCAATAATGTTGTAAAGATTTTGTAGGGTATCCGATGGAGACTTGTCTCGTTAGGGAGACCACCTCAGGGAAGATGTAGATGCCTGATCACTGCACTGTACACCTGAAGCTGAAGCTGAACAATAATGAATGTCAGCTATAATTTAATATATATATAAATATATATAATAAATATATATATATATATATTTACAAGAATATATATTTACAAGAAGTGGAGTACAGAATTAGGAAAAGAGACAGTGGAAGTGTAATGGCTGTATGTGATGTCAGAGGGGTAGTAGATAGGGGGAGGGGGATTCTCACTGTGTGAGGGATATAAATGTCTAACATTGTTTTGTACACCTGAAACTGGAAAAAAAAAAAAAAAAAAAGACCAAGGTCAAGCCAGTTGGGTTTTATAGGGTTGTTTTGACAGCTTCTGACAAGTTCATGTTTGAATCTTGTGTGAAATTACTGGCAAATAGAAACTTCTAATGGTGCTGGTAAATGGTACTTTATCAATTCTTTCTGAAACTCCTGCATAATAGTGAATGTTTTCCCATAGAATGCTTGAAGAAAAAGAAAAAAAACTTAAGTTGTCATTATCAATCAATTATTTTGTAATCAACAAACATTCAACTTCAGAATCAATAGACTCTGTCTTGAGAAAGAGCTCTGATTATCCAGTTAGGGCAAACCTGTGGGCCATGCTCCATCATGCAGACTCTCCCAGACCCTCAGATGCTGACACAATTTGTCTGTGACCTTTTCATCTGACTTAGCCTGAGCTGCTTTGATTTAAGACTACTTGGCCTAGGCATCTTAAGAGACTAGGAAGGCTTATTGATTATTTTCTTTTAGATAATGCCACATATCTAAAAGACACTTAGCGATAAATTTTGGAAAATCTCATTTGCCAGAGGAAAGGAAAGCAGCAACATTGTATCTTGTGTTTTTGGCAAGGAAGAGAAAAGCAGCAGGTTAGGGTTGAATCTAGAAACCAGTATTTACTGTATTGTTATGTTAATTGATTAATTAGTCTCTATCTGAACTATCCCACTTTTAAATTGTCAATCAAGTCCTCTGTTTTGTCATGTTAGGATAATATGGAGGTAGGGCCAGTATCTCAGTTGAGATATTTGAGCTCTTTGAAAGTTGTTGTAATATATTTTTAAATACATATATTACTATATTAATTATATCAATATGTTATAATAATCATATAATTACATTATATAATAATATAATGTAATTATATAATTATATAATATATACCACACATAATTATATAATTAAATTATATGATTTATACAATAATATGTTAATTACATTAATTATACATTAATATATATTAAAATTCCATATTTATGTAATTTTAAAATAAATTTTAAATTTATGTAAAATTTGCAAATATGTACATTTTAATACATAAATTTAAAAATATGTTTTATTGTGGTAAAATATCTATAACATAATATTTACCATTTTAACCACTTTTAAGTGTACAGTTCAGAAGTATGAAGTATAACCAGGGTTGCTGTGCAGCCATTACCACCGTCCATCTCCAGAATTTTTCATCATCTTAAACTGAAATTCTCCACCCATTAAACAATAGTTCCCCATTTCCTCCTCCCCACAGCCTTTCTGTCCCTGTGAATTTGACTTCTCTAAGTAACTCATATGAGTGGAAATCATACAATATTTGACTTTTTGTGACTGGCTTATTTCACTTAGTATAATGTCCTCATGGTTCATCTATGTTGTGGTGAGACAGCATAGGGACTTGGGCCCAGGGCAGAAGGAATGCCAGATGGCCAGGAGGAACACTGGATAAGCTGACCGCAAGAATGCTACCACCCATCAACCCCTACACAAAAATGCAGAAAAAGCTGATTATTATCTCCCTCCTAACCACTTACTTCCATACAAATGTTGAAACCACTATTCCACATGCGCAGTTGATCACGGTTTGACTACTGTGTGACCCTCCTGGGGTAGCGATAATGAGTAATACGCCATCTTGCCCCCACAGCACAGGCCTGAACATAGTTACCAGGCAATATAGCTGGTGAAGGAAACCCACCTTTTCCAAAAAGCTTCCTATTTTCAAAAAGCTTGCTCTTTCACATAATACTGCTTTTTCCCAACTTATAAAAGCAGCCAAGCAGAGCCAGCTCCCAAGTCAGTTTGGAGGCCCTTCCTTTCCTCTGTGCTGCCTCTTTTGTACTGGAGCATAAGATTAATAAAATCTGTCTGGAAATTTTTCTGTGGTTTCCTCTCGATTTATCTCTTGGGGAACCCAAGAACCTGAAGGCCAGTAACAGTAGCATGTGTCAGAATTTCCTTCCTTTTTAAGGCTGAATAACATTTTAGTGTGCTCATATGTGTAGGCCACATTTTGTTTATCCATTTACCCATCAGCAGACATTTAGATTGTTTCCACTTTTTGGCTATTGTGTATAATGCTGTTATAAACATTGTTGTACAAATATCTGTTCAAATCTTTTGAAAGTTGTTTTATTTGGGGATTTTTAAGCATTGGTTCATGATTCAGGAACATAAAACCAGAATAATTTAGAAGTAATTATCAGGCTTCTTATCTATAAACAGCATGTAGTATTACTTATTAACAAATCTTCACTGAATATTCTACCCTTGCCTCAGACTATAATCCCAGACCAATAAATGGTCTTACCTGGGAAATATAAACACATATTTCCTTATGTGGAACAATCTGGGCATTCTTGTAGAAAACCAGTTTGGGTACCATTTTATCTTTTTTATTTTCAGCTGATCATGGACCTAGAGAAGAATGGTGACCAGCTTCTTTATGGATACTGATAGAAATATATCTGATTGTGTGTACCCAGCCATTTCTGTGCTAACTTCTCAGTTTCTTTTTTGGGCATCATTTTTCTGGAAAAGGCAAGCACTAATTTTTGTTTAATATCTGTGACAAAACCAAAATCTTCTGATTGGAGGAAAAAGCTAGTAAGTTTGCCAATTGACAAGAAATACTTTTTTTTCCTTGTAGTTGTGACTACAATTCTAATCCATTGTAAAAGTTCTCTCTATTTATGCAAAATGATTTTATCTCACACTTGGAAAAGAATAAATATTACATAATGAGGTGCATTTAGAAGATGACATGAGCAAAGTATAACAAACTGAGACACATTTATGAGGACTGTCAAACCACAAACTGAGCATACTTTTCTCTTAAAGTATCTTTGTACTAACAAAAGAAACCATTAAGGCTAATATGAAGAATATAGATTTTTCAATAAAGTAGAACTAACTATCTCTCAATTTTAAATAACATATTCTGTGTAAGATGATAATTGTTTATAACAATAATACAGTAAAATTCCCTGTCACATAAAAGTCTCAATATAATTTACAATTTTAATGATTTCTTTAAGCATTATAAAAGTTGACTTCTGAGTATTATAATGACATTGCCTTTTGTTGTATAAATTAGAAATAAAAAATAATATTAACTTCCATTTGAATAGTACTTTACATATTTTTACAAATAGCTTTATTGAGTTATAAATCACATATCATGCAATTCACTCAAAGTATACAATTCATTTTTAGTATATTCACAGATATATGCAGCCATCACTACAGTCAATTTTAGAACATTTTGATCACCTCAATTAGAAACTTTGCACCCTTTATCTATCACTTCCCCCTAACCCACTCAGCCCTAATCACCACTAATCTGCTTTCTGTCTCTATAGACTTCCCTATTCTGGACTGTCATAGGAATGGAATTATATAATATGTGACCTTTTGTTCCTGGCTTCTTTCATGTCCTATAATGTTTTCTAGGTTCAGCCATGTTGTAGCATGTATCAGTGTAATTCCTTTTTATGGCCAAATAATATTCCATTGTATAGGTATATCACATTTTGTTTATTCATTTGTCTGTTTAACATTTGGGTTGTTTCCAGCTTTGGGATATTATAAATGATACTGGTAAAAGCATCTGTGTACAAATTTTTGTATGGGCTTATGTTTTCATTTCTCTTGGGACATACCTAGGAATAGAATTGCTGGGTCATATGTTAATCTTATATTTAATTAGTGGAACAGCCAGACTGTTTTCCAAACGGCTGTACCATTTTATATTCCCACCAGCAGTGTATGAGGTTTCTGATCTCCTCACTTCTCACCAAACTTATTATTAGCTGACTTTGATTTCAGTTATCCTAGTCAGTGTACAGAGGTATCTCATTATGGTTTTGATTTGCATTTCCTTCATGACTAATGATGCCAAGCATCTTTTCATGCACTTTTTGGCTATTTGTATGTTTTTCTTGGAGAAAGCATACAAATAGTGTATTCCGATCCTTTGTACATTTTTTTTTTAAGTTGGGGTATTTATCCTTTTATTATTGAGCTGTAAGAGTTCTTTATATATTCTACATAGAAATTCCTTATCAGATACATGGCAAATATTTTTCACACTCTAAAAATCTTTCCCTTTCTTGATGATGTCTTTTGAAGCACAAAAGTTTTTAATTTTAATGAAATCTAATTTATTTTTTCTTCTGTTGTTCATGCTTTTGGTGTCATATCTAAGATTGCCAAATCCAAGGTCATGAAGCTTTACCCTTATGTTTCCCTCTATGAATTTTATAGTTTTAGGTTTTACCTTTAGGTCCCTGATCCATTCTGAGTTAATTTTTGTATGTGGTATGAGGTAAAGGTGCAATTCCATTCTTTTGCATGTGGCTATTCCTTTGTCCAGCAGCAAGAACTGATAAGAATGGTTTGTCATAGGAGTATCAGTGCCATTTCCAGAAGGAAGGGAGCCTTCAGGAGATGGAAGCAACAGAACAACTGAGTTACAGGCAAAACATAATGAATCAGCAATCTGAGGGCTGGGGCAGTGAGGTTCTGAACACTGTGCACCCAAAGCAACAGTAATATCACAGACAGATGTGACTGAGAAAGGTGTTTCTTCAATATTCAAGAGGAAGAATGAAAAAGACAGTGAGGGGACAAGGAAATTACTCAAGAAAAGATAATCAACCTTCTGCAGAAATTACTGAATTGCAAAGACATAATGAAGCAGCACCAGACTTGATAGAGCAAATGCCACACTGCAGAATGGCAGAGCCACTGAAGAAGCATCAACATGATAAGCTAAAGTAGCTCTATGCCCAAACTAGGAAAGCCCCAGTTCTACTCACTGGGATTTTCACCTCACTCAAATTTGGGAGAAAGCATTTGAGGAGAAAAACTCTCTGACCCTGGGGGTAAAGGTCTAATGTTAGTATAGCCATGCCAAGAAGCTGGCCCAAGAGAAAATAAAGAAAAAAGAAACAGAAGGCCTAAACTGAACACAGTGACAAATCTGTGAAAACGAAGAGCTGAGGATTCCAAGGCAAGATAGGTCCAAGGAAAGTTAAGCATAGAATTCACATTCTTGGAAAAGGAAATGATGACAGTAATGAGCTCATGGAAAGAGAGAGAATAAGAAGTTGTCAGAGTGTTACCACAGCGCCATCAGTCCCTGCTGGAAAAGATAAAACTGGTGATACAACAAGAACAGGTAGGAGAGAGTGTGGCCAGAGCAGGAGCACTACTCGGCACTGCAGCAGGAGTAGCTACATCCTAACTTCACACAAGGCGGACACTGGACATGTGGCTATGCCACACAAAGACCCCTGATTTTTAGAGGAGTTGCCCAGGGATTGCTGACCAAATACAAAAGGTGCTCTGAAGCTGCAGTAGCAAATTTCAAACAAAGAACAGCTGGTTCAACAGTCAAGTCAAGAAAAAGAAACTTTAAAAAAAGGCCCCAGCAAGAAGGTCTAGGGGATCAAGTAACATGAGGAATGTTGCAATGGAAATCTCAAAGAGAGAAGCTGCCCAAAGCAAGTGAGATGCAGCATGTGACAAGACAAGTTCTGCAAGTGAAGAAGCAGCAGCACCAAGGCCACGAGGAGGCCATGCTCAGGGCGATGCGAGGGCAGCTGGCATGCCTGCAGGAGGCATCCCTGATGGCTGTGGGTTCCCAGGGCTCAAAAGGGCCAATCCTGAGAGTCCTATGGCAAGAGGAGAAATACCAAGCTAAGGCTTTTGTGAGAGTCTTGAGGAAGCAGCAGAAATCACAGGAAAGGCTCTTCTGTAGCCGTGAAGCTTCTGCAACTTCAAGAAAAACAAGAATCTGATTCAAGAGTTTGTTAGTCAGAGAGAAAATTCCCCAAACACAGCTGTGAAGATACGACAAGATCAACAGAAATTGGGTCTCAAGTACCTGACTGATTCACAGGAATATGATCTGAAGGAGATGGAGCAGAAATAATGGAGGGATAACAAGATGGACGCCTACAAGGAAGGAGCAGGTGATAAGGAAAGTCAAGCTGAGGTACCTTAGCAGACTAAAAGCTGTTCCAGGTCAGCATGTTGAAGACTTAGTGGAAAAAATTCCAGAAGCATGTCATAAGGCAGACAGTAACATGGCCAACAAAAAAGCCAAAATTATAAAAAGAAACAAAAATGACATGCCCTAAATTAGTTTGTAGCTATTCCAATAGCCAATGATCAGGTAAGAGCATTTTGAAGGCTTTGTGAACTTTCTTTTAGGAAAAGGTATGAATGGATGTGAATTTCTCAATGCTTCCAAGTCATCAATATGCTTTTTTTTTAAAGCTTCTAACACCCAGATATCCATATTTTTAATTAAATATCTTTTAATTTGTACCATTACCTATTTCATTCTCTTTTCTTCTCTTTCTGCCTTTTTCTCCCACCTTCTTTTCTCCCCTTTCTCAGGACATTATTTGTGGTTTGTGATTTAAAAGTAATTACTTTACAGCCCCAACCAAACATGGAAGAGGAAGCAAAAAAATAACAGTTTAATTTTAAATTTTAAATCTTACTTGTGGGAGACTTCAATGTTTATCTCTTCCCATTGACCACCAGCTAAACATGTAGTAGAGGCACACAGTTCATGAAAAATTAAACTGGAGTTGAAAGAAAAGTTGCTATTACTTGAAATATATGTGGTCCTACACTATATTTGTGTCAGGAACTGTGAAAAGTCTGAGAGGTTCCCCTACTTGCAAGCTAAAAGTTTCATGGCTGCTTAGAAGACATGAGACCCCAGGTCAAAAATGGATTGTTTCTACTGGCAAAATAGCAGCAACCTGCAGTAACCAGCATTTTTGTGTTGGTTCCCAAGTACCTATTTCCACAGAGAAGAGGGCAGCATGGCACCTGCACATGCAGTGAGTTGTGATGCAGGAGAGGATTCCTGAGCTTAGGGAAGCTAAATCTTAATGATGAATATTAAACATGTTTGTCCTTTGCTCTGAAGGAAGACACCATCTTTATCTTCCAAGGCTGTCAGTAAACTTTCCCTGTGTTTTGGAAGGAGATCACTATCCCTTTTTTCCAGGTCTGTTCACTATATCAACATCCTTGAAAAGATAGTCTGGAACAAATGGCAGTCAGTGTCTTGCTTGTAGAATCATGAGAGAACCATGGAGAGCTGTCTCCCAACCATTTGTTTCCAAAAACTAATTTATGAATGCTTTAAATTTATATTGCATCTTCTTATAGAAATGATATTGCCCCTAGTGGTTAGAATAATGGTCCCATAATATTGAAGCATGGTACCATTGAACACAGCCATTAAATGCAAGAAGGTTTCTACATAAAAATGCCTGGAACTAGAAGAACTGGGCCAGAGGGTGGTGATTATGAGGAGTTAGAAAGCGATAGAACACACACTACTATGCCTCATTTGGTTTTGCATTCATGATGGCTGGCACATGGTAAATAAATAAGTGACTTAATGATATGCTTATGGTATTACAGGCATAGCAAACAAAATGAGATATCAGTAAGGAAAATTATTTCCAAAATGTTAGAGGTTTAAATTGTTCATTGTGTCTCATTTCTTATCCTAATAATGATAAATTACCACTAGCCTTGCGATTTATGGAGCATTTACTACATCCCAGGGAGTATGCTAATATATACAGAGGGTGCCAAAAAAAAAAGTATGCACATTTTAAGAAAGGAAACTTGTATTAAAATTGCAATATTCAATATATACCGATAACAAAAGATGAATATAAATCATGTGTATACATTTTTTTGGCACCCCGGGTATACTCATATTGGGAGTTGGCACCCTTCACAAGGTGGCTGAATTCTCACAAAGGGCATTATGAGCAGGAAGATGCTGAGGCTTCTTCAAATGACTGCAGACTAGAGCAAGAGCAGAGGTGAGTTCTGGTCCTACTGAGATTATTTGTAAATCTCTGTGACTCATAAGACTGAGATGGTACTGCAATTGACAGTGACCATTGAGTCTAAGCCAAAAATCAGAACATATTGTCTGATGGACTTTTTTTTCTGATTTGAATATTTATTTAAAAAGAGAGATTATTATAAAATGTGTAAGTTAAGGAATCACTTATTGTTGGAAAGAAAAACTTTACATAAAATAGGGATTACTAAGGAAAGGTTATCTTTGGATTTCCTGCTCCAGAATCCACCAGGATGCTTGTTAAATTGTAGATCTGTAGGTTCTACTGAACCAGAATATGCCAGAATATCTGGGAATCTGCATGTTGACACAATTCAAGACATTCTTTTACAGGTGAACATGACAAACACTAATTTAGGATAGTTTATTTTCAGATTTGTCACTATAATTTAATGCAATATTTCAAGCTCTGCATTTGAATGTGCCTGTTTTGTGTAATAAGAAGAGGTCACCGCTCTCTGAGCAACTGTGGTTTTACAACTGTCCTATATATTAAAAGAGCACAATTATAAACTATGTCCTTCTTAAACTCTTCTGCTTTGTATTTTTATTTAGAAGGGGTTTTTTTTTGTAAGTGGCTGACATAGGCTCTATCTCATATTTCAACCCTAATTTTTACAAGTAATGTTGGGCTTGACACTTCCTTGGAGGGTAAGGTGGTTTGTGCAAAATCTAATCTAATGGACAGGCACATTAAATCTCAACAGATCCAGTTCAATATTCTTTAAGGGGCGCTGGCATGGAGCCTAACAGAAAACGCTTAGCAATCTCAGAGAGGGAAAAGGTTTGTACTGGAAATATTATAATGTCCTATGATTATTCCAGGATGTCTTATTTATTACTACTCACTCATCTGCTATCACAGTTGTAATGTTTTAAACAAATTTTGCATCTTAGGTAATGGAAAAGAGTATGGATGTGTGTGTGTGTGGGGGGAACTTAAATTTAATTTTCATGATTGAATACAACAGTTAATGGTTTAATCATATGCCCTGCTTACTAAAATTGAATGGCAAGATATTTCACCCAAGTATCTGGAAAATGTCTCATGACTTAGCAAGAACATCAAGTTTGACCTGAAGGTGGAAATGAAAAACTTGAGTTATAAGAGGGGTTGAATGAAAACTATCGGTTAGAATTCACTAAGGAAGTCATGTACACAGAAGCAAGGTGAAGAGATGTGTTACTTTGCTGGAGCTGCCATTACAGAATATCATTAACTGAATGGCTTACACAACAGAAATTTGTCTCACAGTTCTGGAGGCTGAAAGCCCAAGGTTAAGGTATTGGCAGGGTCATGTTCTCTCTGAAAGCACTTGGAAAGATCTGTTCCGTGCTTCTTTCCTAGCTTCTGTTAGTTCCTTGGCTTGCAGCAGCTTAATTCTGATCTTCACATTGTATTCTCTCTGTGTGCCTGTCTCTCTCAGAAATATTATATTAGGGGCCCACCCTTCTCCAGTGTGACTTCATCTTAACTATCATGTTTCCCCGAAAATAAGACCTAGCCGGACCATCAGCTCTAATGTGTCTTTTGGAGCAATCATTAATATAAGACCTGGTATTATTATATTATGTTATGTTATGTTATGTATATTATATTATATTATATTATATTATATTATATTATATTATATTATATTATATTATATTATATTATAGACCCGGTCTTATATTGTATTAGAATAAGACCAAGTCTTATATTAATTTGTGCTCCAAAAGATGCGTTAGAGCTGATGGTCCGGCTAGGTCTTATTTTCAGGTAAACATGGTAATTACATTTGCAATGACTCTTTTTTCAGATAAGGTCATCTGAGGGTTAGAACTTCAACATATGAATTTTAGAGGGACACAATTCAACCTATCTCAAGGTACATTTGTACCTTGAATTTGTGAAATAAATAGCCTAAGAAGAAAAATGTGAATAATATATTGATGGTGAAAAATTTATTTTCATTTTTTTCAGGGCTATCCCAAGACACATTTTCCTATCTCTTTGAGAAAAGAAATAAATATTCAATATTGGAGTAAAAAGGTCCTGACAGATCATCTAATTTCATATCTTATGGTGTAGACAGGACAACTGAAGTCGTTAGAGTTAAAGCAAGGTGCTCAGAGCCTAACAGAATAATAGGAAATACAAAACTTGAGCCCAAGTTTCCTTATTTCCTAGATTATGTCCCTTCTGTCCAGCTTACCAGGAGCTGGGATACTGTGAAGAGTTTTATCCCTGAAACCAAACATTGATTATCATGATCTGCATGTTAAATGCAAGGGCCAACACTTTCTGGAAGTGAAATTGGGCACCTCTCAAATTGCTCCTTTCCAATATCCACTAATTTGACCCTATGAGTCTCCAAGGGCACAGACCAAAGTTTCATGCTGCAGCTTGGACAGTGCCCTGTGCTTTATGTACTGACCCTCGGCTTCTCCATCTATCCTTTCACAAGTTCCTTATCTCATTGTCTCAGAGCCCAACCCAACTCCAAGACGGTGATCGAAAATATGTTAATTTAGTTTTTTTTTAATAGGAGATAGGTGATATTTTAATGGTAATAAACCAGTCCTCTATTCCCTCTCCCTTTCCTAAAAGTCTTTGGGTTTTCTAAGCGCTTCTCTTTGCAGAATAAAATAAGACATCACTTACATGGTTCATTTTAGCCGAATGAAAGGGTTCAGAGCCATTTGTAAAATGGTGGTCATCATGGTATTCTTGAAATTGCAAAGTGTTAGTCACCATTTATTTATTTATTTTTCTATTCCTATGGCTTTGGCATTTTGGGTGGTCTATAACAAATTAAATACATTGAGAAGTAAAGAGTTAATATGTTAATTGCATGCTGTTCACCTTCAGGGTTTGTCTTGAGCTGTCTGGACAAATTCTACAGTATATCTAATCACTCAGTTCTATCCCACCCAAATGTTGTCTTTTTTAAACCTATTCAAAGCTGAGCTTGAAACAATGCTTTAGTGCTGCTTTCACTTTACTCCCTCTGTGCATAGGATTTCAAAAAGCTAAATATTGATCAGGCAACTAGCCTGGATGTTCTCAGAAAATATCTGTTCCCCAAAACAAGCTATTACCTTCAGTTGTTTTTGAAAATGCACCAGTTTCAATCTGTTAAAGTTATAATTGGAAAATAGCATGAGATTAATTATGGAAATGCTTTTCAATTTCAATAGTCAATTAAAAGGCAACTGTATGAAGATCACAAAAATTACACTGTCCTACAACCATTGCATTACCAGTCTTATCTTAGTATATTTAGACTTTTAAAAGAAAATCTGATTACCATTATTTTTTACATGAATTTGACATTCAAGGAATGCATGAATTTACTTTGGATGTTGGATTATAAATTAATGTTTATCAAATTAACATTGATTTTCTTTATAATCTAGGACCGTCATCAGAAACATTTTATTGCATAATTCTTGCCCTAGTTGTCATTAGTTTCAGGTGTAAGATATCAGAAGGAACACCAACCCCTATAGACCCTATTAAAAATATTCTTTCCTGATATCTGTGGGAACTCTGTACAAGTCTTAAAGATCTATTCTAGTCACTTACATGAGGAAGTTGTTTTTCTCTGCTCGGACCAAAAAGGAAAGTAAGGGCTAACGTAGACTCTTGAAGTTGGTCCTGAAAGTGTTAAATTGCAGTAACTCGTCTACATTTAGATGAGTTGTGACAAATGGATAACGAACAGTCAAATCATGACACACAATATTTCCGTCACCTTAGAAAGTCACATGACATTTTACAATAGTATCTTGATAAAAGTTCTTTCTCTTTGCAGACCCACTGTAGCCCAAACTGCCTGAGAGTTTGTAGGTATCTTCACTTTGCCTCCTTCCTCACCGGTGTTTGGAAGAATGGGAAAGGCAAAAGCTGTTGTTGATTCGTGTACTCATTGGCAGCCCTTGGGTCCATCAGACATTTGCTGGGGCACCAGTTTTGGAGTCTAAGAAACCAGGTTTTAACCCTTGGCTCTGCACCTACTTAGTTATTTAAGATGTCTGAGCTTTAGTTTCCTTATCTGTAAACCAAGGATGCTAAAACCTACCTCACAAAGTTATTATAAAGATTAACCAGAATACATAAAGCACCCGACATTCGGAACATGCTCAGCAGATATTTCATTAATCCTCTCTGGTTAAAATCTTGAGTGCTGGATCTTTTCTCTCCCTCTCCCCAAGTCCAAACAACCAATCAAAAATGTATATTCTACTCTTTTAGGACACTATGTTTGAAGGAGGTACTTTTCTAATCAGAAAAACCAATCATTGCTAATGCATTAGTAAACTTGAATAATTTACAGCATTTGCCCTCCCAGGTATTATATTTGCATTTTAATTTAAGCCTGTAGGAGATGTTGTTTTAGCCTAAATAAAGGGCTATGAACTGAAGAAGTCAGGAGATTGGGGACTGGTATAATATTTGGGGCCAGCGAGCTCTATTTCTCTCTAAATTTTGGGCAGCCATCCATCGGCTTGTGAGCCATAGCTGACTCTGTATATGTAGGTGATGTTTTTCAGGAAAAGATTATATGCACAGGTTGCTGGCAAATTTTGAACAAGCTGCTTTAAGCAGACTCATGCAGGCATTAAAATCAGCACCTGAAATCTAAGTGCTATGGCAAGGAAGCCACCTTCACACGGCTGGAATGACGGACGTTGCTTAGCAGATGAGAAGTAGAGATGTGAAGATCGAAACTGGGGGAGATGCAGGCTGCAAGCAGTGGCTGTTCTGTTATGCTCCTTTCAGTGAAAACCATCCTGTGGTTTCTACTTGAACCACAAAGTATATCAGGGAAGGCAGCTGATCCGCTTCCCATTTAAATTTAGGGCCACCAAAGAGTGTCATCAAAACATCCTGCATGAGCATTATGGAGGGTTGCCCTTTTATGTTTCCCAATCCTTTCAAGCCCTGTGCTGATGGAGGGCTGGCTATGCCTTTGTTCTTTCTCTTCATTTCTTACAGGAAGTGATTGCTGGCTTTAAGGATCTCCTCATGTGCCAGTGACTATTCGGAGTTCTGCCTTCCTCTCATGGATTTTCAAGCCCTCCTTGCTACTGGCCAGTCCCTGATTTTGTACCATTTGCTTTTCCCAGGTAAAGTGAACCCTAGATCAGTTTACAACTCTAGAAAACAGTAAAATTTGTCTTAATCACATAAGATACTCTTTGATTGAAGCAAAGTAGATTTTTCTTTCCTTTCTCTCCCTGTGTGACTTTGTAGATTCTGGATAGGATTACAAACTTCAGGAACTTACATACAATCAGGATCCCAAAGCAGATGCTGCTCATCACCATTGTCATCATTCAGCACAAGCCTGATGGTGACGGTGGTCAAAAGTGAGAACTCATTTTAGCAATATACAAATTTTGTCCCAGTTGTGTTTTCCCTGCTTCAATTGTTTTAGTAAGTCATTTGAGGAAATAAATTTAGGCATAATCCTTTTCTCCCCCCTTTTTTTTACTTTGACATGGCATTTGGAACCCTCAACAGGAATTCTCACAATCAGAATGTCTATCAGGGAGCTGTATGTGTATGATCGTGGATAAAAATAAATTATAGTATAAAAAGGAAGAAAAATAAGATATTTAATACTATTAAATCTTTGGGTCCACATTGCTTTCTTCATGCCTGTCTATTCAGCAGCAAGTTGCCAATGGAATATATAGGTGGAACCTTCTGTGAATAGAAAACAGTTAATTAGACCAATGAATTTGGGATGAAGGAGATGGTGCTTAGCAAAACATTATCTTCCCCTGGTCGTTGATCTAGTTTACAAAGAGCTGCCCCACTGGGGACTTCTTCATATTTTTGTTACTCTACGTGTCATTTAGCATTAATTGTCAATGTCAATGGCATTGGTCAATTTAGTAGCAAGATTGGTAGTACCCAGCTTCCATAAAGAAAAACATGTCAAAGCAGATTTTTCCTTCTTAATGTGACTGAAGCCTCCATTTTACTGGTGTCAAGAAGAGGAAGGACAGTGATCAATGAATTTGATGAATATATGAGTAATGTTAATGACCCATGAATAACAATTTTATAGTTTTTTTAAAATTTTTTAATCATCTTGGAACGATGATGTGAATGCACTCTTTGATGTATATTACTAAAACATGAGCTTACCGATTTTAGCAATACTCATTTTGAGACAAAATACCCAAAAAAAAATAGTGACCATGAAATTCTTGAAGCTTCCATTTGAAATAGGCCATTCACTGTGTCAGAGATAACCAGTTCTGCTGAACTATTCTTTTTTAAGTTTAGTACTCTTGGCTAATTTTATTAAGACATCTTCAGGTCCTTGGACTCTCTAAATGAGCTGTGGAATAATTCTGATTGTTCAAATAGTAAAGCTATTCAGCATAGGTAAGCCGGAGGCCGCATGTCAGCTCAGTGCTAGAACTCCAAACTCTGCAGACCTTATTATAGAAGATAAATTAGAAGTGTTTTTCACCTGTCTGTCCTTGCTTTCCACAAAGTGAACTTTAAATCAAAATTTTAGCTTTATGTCACTTGAGAGAATAATGAGAAAGGCTTTCAGGTGGAAGGAGAGCTGTGATTAAAGCTTGTGAAGGGTTGAGAACAGATACTACGTGGCAAATGTGTTGTTGGTGGTGTTTTTCTGTTGTTGCTTTTGTTTTCAAATAATGTTTAGGATTTAGACTAGATCACATTAGTTGGGACAGAAAAAGTCAGTGTGATATATTTAGGGAAAAGGAAGGGTGTATGTTTGATAAAGAACAGTTTCCCTCCATCCATATGTGAATTTGATGGACAACCACTGCAAAGCATCAGGAAAAAGAATGTAAGCGGAACCCAATACGTCTAAACAATAATGGATCAAATACATTGCTACATGCAAGAGAGTCTACCAGAAAAAGCCACAAAGACACCCAGCTCAGAAAAGGAAACCTTACTGTTTATTGGCATCAGAGGACAGAGCTCTCCTCTCTGACCAGCAGGCCTCTGGGGACACTGCGAATCGTAGTCTTGGGCTGTTGTTCTAATTCTGTGTGTAGTGCGGCTCCTAGAGACTCTTGGGGTGCTGCAGGGTCAAAGGCAATGGATGATTGAGCATTGAATATGAAAATTTTCCATTTGGGGAAACCTAGATGGAATCCCTTCTGGTGTGTCTCTACTTTGGTAGAAATGAAGTGGGAGAAGAGTTGTGCTCTGGAGCACAGCCCTCCTCATCAACCTTCTGATGCTTTTATAGGAAAGTGGGACTGACTATGCTCATGACCCAAAGCGTTTTCATTAAAATGTACACAGATTAGAATTTATGACTACCTGAGCCTGTGCTGATGGGTATGTGTTTACAGGGGTGAGTTTTTAAACTTGGCAGGGCCATAGTGTTCTTCTATACTGATGCTTCCCCCCGCCCCCGCCCCCCGCCCCCGTGGATTCATATGTAGAATATCTTATTTCAGAGTATTTAAAATATAGATTTTAAAGGATACAGGTAAAACTTTTCAGGGTTGCATCTGAAACAATGTGGTCAGGTAGGTGGTTAGTGGTTCCTTCATGAATCAAGGTAACAGGTGAGCAGAGAAACAGGCTGTGTGTACCACACACAGTGTGTGTGGCCCAAAAGTGCCCACAGGGGAAGGTGCATGGGCTAAAACCCATCCAGCTCTCAAATGCCCATGCCATGTATCAGAGTTGCATGCCCTGGAGGAAGGGGCATCTGTCTGCCCACCCAGGAGACACAATTCAATAATTGCATGGTACACACAGGTGAGAGCCTGGCTGAAAAGGCTTGTTGTAAAAGAAAATGAAGGTACCCCATTCAAGATGAAATGGAAGATCAAATCATCTCAATCCTATGTGGGTTTGTGAAATAAATTGGATAACTATTTAATCAGTCGTAAAACATTTGAGGACCTCCTGAGGGTCAGGCATTGGACTAGGTGCTTGGGAGAGCACATTGTCCTTCGTACTGAAGGCAGCACAGGCTAGGAAGGGCAGGCACATGAGCAAAAGAAGTGATGCCACATAATTAGTGTTGTAACAAAGTTTACAGAAGATCCCGACCTGGAGCCCAGAGGGGTTATAGACTCAGCAGCAGCGTAGTTAGAGGTAGGTGGAGAAAAGGTAAGTCTCCTTCAAAGCCCTATTCTCTGAGTCTTCAGATCAAGAATTATGTTAATGATAATTCAAAATCCTGATTGTAGTGATCCTATCCCTCTTGTAGCCCTTTATTCCTTTCTCTGTGGGTGTTTTCCTCATACTCCAGGGACCAAAATCCCAAGTAATGAACCTCTACAGCCTAATCAAGCCCCTCAGAGGTTATCTGTTGTGGGGCCCACCCTTCAATAAAACTTAAGAGAGAAATGAGCTAATTGGACAAATGAGTCTATCCTAATGCATTAATGGGTAATTATATTTTATCCATTATGTCTCTGGGGACAAATGTATTTTAATGGGGCCTTTAAATCCTTAACCTAAGAGATTCATTCATGGGGGCTGGAAAGCTGACAGGGAAGGTGATTGGGAGCAGTCGGTTCTTTAGGATCGTCTTAAGTCATAGAACATTGCAGATACTTCCTCAATCAAATGAAGTTATGAAAAGTTTATCCCAAGACAGAAAAAAGTTCTGACTTAAAACTACAGAGCTCATACCTTCATTAGCATAGCTTTTTGATTCCTCAAAAGAATTACTGAGAAGGTCTTTGATGTATCAAATATTAAGACTTTGATATATCAAATGCTATATGCCTGGAGGTATTAGTTCTGAATAGAAAATTCTAGTCTCTGGTCTGTCTCCCAGCCTTTAACAACTTGTGCATACTTTCATTACTAGGAAAATGGTAGCTGGCATTTTGGGGGGAGGTGCCCACATTTGTTGTGGTACACTATATGTCTATCAATCGAAGACAGTTTAGTTCCAATCCTATCGAGGGGACTTGGGGGTGGTAGGCTGGAGAACTTGCTGATCTTGGGGACGCTGTTCACAATATTACAACTGGTGTTTTCACGAATTCTTTAAGGACAAGCATTCCTTTCTGAGTCCCAGGTCCCTAAATGAGCTTTGCTTTTTCTTTGTCTCCCGGGAAGGAAGGACAATCTGGTGGCCTTCAGATACCTAATGGCTTTCCTTTTGTATGTATCTATCACAAGGGCTATTTTGGCATTGGAACAGAGCAAAACTAAAGCAGAAGGACTCTTTCAAGGTAAACTTCTTAGTATGAATTATGGGATGGGCCACTTTCCTAACTAGTGGTATATGTGAAGGCATCTGGAGAAGAACACTAGACTGGGCAGGACTACTGGGTAGGTACATGACATTGAGCTGTTAATTGCATCAAATCAGTCTTGGTTCATCTATGATCTTCAACAACTCTGTTTAAATATTTTAGTGGTCATGCCCTTATGTAACGTTCATTCTAGAGAACAAAGAAAAGGTATCCTTGTAGGTAACAGAAGGAAGCTGTCAATTTCCCGGTGTTCTGGAAAGTGTTACCTGGAATGCAACTCCCTGTGGATCTTTCTCCTCTCCTCTCCTCTCCTCTCCTCTCCTCTCCTCTCCTCTCCTCTCCTCTCCTCTCCTCTCCTCTCCTCTCCTCTCCTCTCCTCTCCTCTCCTCTCCTCTCCTCTCCTCTCCTCTCCTCTCCTCCTCTCTCCTCTCCTCATGGAAACAACTGTAAGTCATGGCTATCCCTCAGAGCCTCCATCCACGAAGAAAGCAAAAGCCAGAGGAATTCCAGCTTTTGGCCACTTTTTGTGAAGGCTATGGCCCATGGGTCACTGAAGAATAGTTTAGCTAAAGGAGAAGTCCTTCTGCTAGTTGGGTGCAGTGATTCAAATCCTACTCTCCCAGAGCTGCTTACTTTTTTGAGAATAAGCAATTGAGCAATGCTTGGGTTTATGGCACACCACATGAACTTGGAATGGCTCCTTTGTTCTCCCTAAATAAGTGCCTGCCCCAAAGAGAGGGGAAGCAAGGTTTTCCACAATCGGTGAACTTCAGGGTGGGATTGTGCTTCTGATGTCCAGGAAACAGCTGTGTTGGGTGGGATTAAATTACTCCTCAGAAGTAAGTTAGAGCTCTGGTTGGTACCTTGGACTCATAGTGGAAAACACAACCCAAATCTCCTTTGCAGGACTCCAATCAATGACTCCCCAGGAAGTCATAGGAACAAATGTCATTTATTATCGGCAGTCTGTCCACTTCTTATGTTATGGGCCCTCTGTGCCTTCTTATGTTTCCAGAAGGCTCATTTCTAAAAGAGGCTGTGGCTCCAAAGTAGATGAGCAGTGAACGTTTGCTTTTATGGGTTCTCAGTTTACACTGACTAGAACGCCTTCTCAGGCTGGGCTCTGGGTTCTGAAATGGGCACTTGCAGGTCTGAAAGGAGAGAGAAGAGGATATATCACCTTCATAGGATTCTTGGTTATTTCTTCTTGTCCCTAAAACATCAAAGACAAAAGTTTCCTGTGTTAAGTGGCAGGGCTACCCCAAATTGGTACCACAGGACGAGGAGAAGGGAGATTATGGCTCAGGTACACTTTCTGCCAGCTTTTGCCAGCTTTTCTCTCCCTCTCCTGGAACATGGGCCTGAGCTCCAGAGTCAGACCTTGATTTCCAAGGGGTCCTCTGTGCCTTCGCCTCCTTAGCACTGAAGAAGATACACAAGGGCAAGAGATGTCACATGGAGGTTTGGCATTCATGGTTTGCCACCAAAATAATTAAAGATCATGTCTCTTGATCCTCTCTTTAGCATCTCTCCTCACAAGTTAGTCCTCACATTTGCCTCTTTTATTAAGTGTATATTAGGTTTCTTCTTAGAAAAACAATTGTTTTTCTTCTAAGTTTTGATATCCCAACTCAAGAGATTAAAAATGCATAGTAAATGATTTTAAAGGAAGTTATAATATTCTCACTTTTCTACACTGGGCCTCAAATGGGCATTCTGGGGGTGGTTGTGTAGAGATCCCAGTAGGCCCATGAGGAGGGTGTACTTTGCCCACAGGAGCCAACTTCTCCCCAGGGGCTAGATAGGCGACCATGTTGGAATCCTACCCCAAATAGTACAGGAGGATTGAACCAAGTTCCCAACATCTTTACCCCGAATGATCAGGAGTGTCCAAAGCTTGGATTCCAGTATTTTTTAAATTCGAATTTTCTTTTAAAGCTGTCCTCTCCAAAATCTTCTCATTTATGAGAAATATCATAATGAAATTCTGAACTTGAACCTGCCCACCACCCATTAAGGAACACCTGACTGCCACAAATGGAAACAAGCAATTCTGTGAATTGCCCTAAAGTTAGAAGCGACTGGGAAGAGCCAGTCAATGAGTCCCCTGGTCCTCAGAGCCTGCCTGCTGCCCTTCCCCACTCTGAAATGGAATGGATAATAGTCCTATGTATTGTTGAGCTGTGTATACAGTATGTATGCCACTGTTGCTTCAGTTTTAGGGGGCCAAGGCTTATATCTGAATATCCCCAGGTCAGTGGGTGTGGGCAGTGGGATATGGATGTGGATTCCTCTCCATGACTTCCTACCATCCTTGGGCAAACTCCTTAAACTCTCTGAGCCATGTTCTCTTCCCTGTCATAATATGTCCCATAAAGAGTGTTGTGAAAATTAAATTTGAATATTTCTAAAAGGTTCAAAAGGCCCCTGACCCATGACAACTGCCCTTTGCATGTAATTGATGATTATGGTATCAACCTGAGGGGTCCCCATACTTTTCAGTCTGGGGAAGAGAGCCACACTTGCCTGCCACAGGGAGGTGCTGAATTATTGGAGTGTGCCCAGGGTGCAGGGTGAGGTGGACACGGTTTGGGGACTAGTTCCAGACCTTGGGCAGAGAGCTTTATTCTTTCCCCTGGGCCCCAATATATTCCTGTAATCAAGAGGCTCAGATGCAAATCTCATTAGCAAAGAGGTTTCCTCAAAGTCATAGAATAATGTGAAAAGCCTTTTTGAAATTGTTAGGGAGTAAAATAAAGGTTCCTTTTATAAAATCCAAATTCTTATGCAACCAAATCATGACCCAATTATCTCACAAATTCTCCAGACCTTGTTGAAGATGATCAGATGACAACCAGAGGATGCAGCCAGAGGGATTGGCTTGTGCCTTCTCCCCTGTGGCTGCTGAATTCCTCAGCACTCAGGACTGGAAGGCACCTGGGCCCTTTTGCCGTGTGGAAGCCACAAAGGTGCTACTGTGCTCAGAGCTGCAGCTGTCTCTGTGTAAGCCATACCCTGGGGCTCAGAGAAGGAAAACTGCTCCCAAAGGTGACTCCTTTAAAAAGAGAATGGAGCTTCAATGCTGACAGCCTCTGACTTGTTCATAGTTACTTAATGGTAACACAGGGCAGGGAAAGAAGAGCAGTTTATTCTAACTTACCTTAGAGCAAATCCCTGCTTCTCAGCCCAACTGCTCAACCTTGGGATGCTGAAAGAAATACAAACGCCCAGACCCCAAAGGCCCAGGGGATACAGGTGTGCGGCCCAGGCTGGGAACTATGGAATTAGTAGTATGTCCAGTTTTCAGCATGACAATGGATCATTTCTATGCCAAGCAAGTAGAGGATTGCTCTGTTGCTTTTACACTGCTGTCTTCTAAAGGACAGGTGGAGGAGCACTGCAACAGATTAGAACCAGGACATCATTTCCTGGACAGTGAGCATTGCTCCTGTGAGACAGGGTCAGCAGAGAGCGTGCTTTGGTCTCTCTTACTTGGTAAAACCCTGCCTTGAGCACATCTCTAGTGAAGGAGGGCTCCTAACCCCAGCTACTCCTAGTGTAAACACTGTGAAATATCCGCAGAAGTTGCCAGAACTCATTTGCATTTAATGGGCCTTCGTCAGCTGTGAGCTTGAGGGTTTGCCTGCATCACTTCAAAGCCACCTGACTGAATGAAAAGCTGCCAAGTTAGACCTGCCCACTGAGTTAAACCCACAACCTCATTCTTCTCCACAGCTGATATATCCCTTGGGATGTATTGCACTATGCAGGGTAATGGTAGTAGCCTCTTAGGAGCTCCTGTTTCTACAATGCCAGTTTGCCAAGAAATTGGGTGTGCCAGACAAAATCTGTCTTTAATCATCAGATAATTCAGATAGGGAGATATAATTGTGTAGAAATCATTTTCTTCTGGAAGTGGCTCTTAGAGGGAAGCATTCTTACTAAAGAGTTATAAAACACTTGGCTAAAGTATAAATGGGATTCCACTCTGGGTTTGTAGTGACTTTTCTGACCTATAGCCCATGCAGTGGTAATCTCTTACATTTGAGCATTTGACCCAGAAGGTCGTTATCATTTGTTCAAATCCACAGAATCATAGTATATGGGCCTTCGAATCGTTCTGGTTCAGTGCCTTTGTTTTACCCCCAAGGGAATAAAAACTCCAAGAGTTTGTCAGTGATTAAAATACAAGTGTGTATGCATACACACATCTTATTTTCTGACTCCTAATGGAGTGATTTTTTTTCTTCCTATCACACTATCATGTTTCCAATCTGATGTTTGAATCTAAGGATATGAAAATACTTGTCATTCATTGTGTATTAGTCAGGATAAGGTAGGATAGGCTGTGATAACAAAACCCTCAAATCTCAGTAACTTAAACCACAGAGGTTTATTTTTCAGTCATTTCCTGAGTAGAGCTGATAGATTGCTCCTAACTGATACTCAAGCACTAAGGCTGCTGGAGGTACCATCACGTGGATGTGGAGCATTTGCCATGACACTGGGATGACACACCATTTAGGTGTCTACCTGGAAATGACACTAATCACTCCTGCTCTCATTCTGCTGAAAAGAACTGCACATAGACCCTGATTATGGTAGCCTAGGATTCATGTGCTCTGTATACTGAAAAGGAGAGAAGAACCTGATGTGGGTGAATGCTAATATTGTGGGTCTGCCATATTTAAGAAGCATTTTTGGACACTGGCTCTGTGCTATGAACTGTACTAGCTGTTGAGATTATTAAGAAAAATCCCTATGCTAGAGGATGCATACTGTGGGAAATAAGGAGGTCTGGAAAGGGGTAACGAGTTGGATTTGTAGATTAATTACAAAGTGACAAATGCCTATAGATGTCATAAAAATGGTGGCATGAGGTGACCCTCTTGAAATCTCACCTGGAATTTACAACACATTGAACAACAATAACTCCACAAAGGACTCCCTGCACAGCAGACAGGCAAGACTAAGAGGTATACAACTGAAATAATCTAATTGGGCAAATTGGGCAAGCAGGGGAGGAGGGAAGCAGGAAGTGTGGAGACCCAGGCTGCTTGGGTGCAGGACTCAGACTGGAGCTCGGAGCTCCGAGCTCCCTGCATTCCAGAGCTGCTGCAGCCATGGGAGAAGGAAGAACTCAGACTGCTAGCACTCCACTTATGGCTCACAGTCCCATCTGAGGGATGAGCATATAATACGGCTGAACCCAATGCTCATGACAGAGACCTCGGAGCAAAGATTGAGGGAAGAAGGGTGAAAACAGAGGTGTAAGCCCTCACTGCCAAGCTCAGAACAGAAGGCTTAGGCACTGAGACTAGCCGCCCACTCCCCACCCTAACAGAGCTCGTCCCATCCCCCCCCTTCCAGTGCTATAAGTGGAATGGTAGCAGTGTCAGAGCAAAACAACAACAAAAAAACTGGAATATTTCCAAATCTGAGAACTGTGGCCCACAGCCACGGACTCGCAGCCCAACTAGCTCCAGCAAATGGGAGGGAGCCGTGGAAGCAGGGTTGGCTACGGTGGTAGTCACCACCATTGCTCTGGGCTACTTCTCACAACCCTCCCCACCACTGTCTGGGAGGATCCCTGCAGGAGAAAACAGAGCTGCTGAAACACACAGGCTATGAATCTGGTACAGGAAGAGCTTTGGAACTTCAGAAGCTCTCCACATCCCCCCAGGGAGGCAGTGCCCTGTGACCCAGGCAAACTGTTTACAGAGGACAAGCCCACCTTCCAGGGAATCCACCCATTGTGTGAGAAAGCAGAATAGTGCAGAGAAAATATAGCACTATAGTGTGAGAGAGAATAAAAGGCTGCAGTCAGAGAGAAAATAAAACATTCTACCAACACCTCTGGAAAACAAAAGAAAGACCTCTTTTTATCAACTAGCTGCAGAACCCACTCCTGTAGATGCCTAGAAAGAGAAATAATAATTCATTAATTGCCATGAATAACTAAGGTAACAATACAGCTCAGAAAGAAAATGAAAAGTCTCCAGAAAATGAACTTAAAGACATGAAATACGTGACTTAAATGACAGAGAGTTCAAGATTGCAGTTCTTAAAAAACTCAATGAGATGCAAGAAAACACAGGCAGGCAGCTTAATGAACTCAGAAACACAATCAAAGAACAAAACGAACATTTTACCAAAGAGATTTAAATTTTTCAAAAGAACCAAATAGAATTTCTGGAGATTAAGAACTCAGTAGAAGAAATTAAGAATGAAATAGCTAGCTTAGGTAGTCGTGTTGACCAGATGGAGGAAAGAATCAGTGACATTGATGATAAAAACATGGAAAGGACACGGATGCAAGGTAAGAGAGACTTGAGACTTAAAACAAATGAAAGAATTCTACAAGAACTTTCTGACTCCATCAGGAAAAGCAACATAAATATACTGGGCATACCAGAAGGAGAAGAAAGAGAGAAGGGAACAGAGAATATATTCAAACAAATAGTCAATGAGAACTTCCCAAACTTGTGGAAAGAACTGGATCCTCGAATCCAAGAAGCAAGTAGAACACCTAATTACCTCAATACCAACAGGCCTTCTCCAAGGCACATTGTATTGAAGCTGTCAAAAATCAACGATAAAGAATCCTCAAGGCAGCCAGGGACAAGAAGATGGTAACCTACAAAGGAAAGCCTATTAGATTATCATCAGATTTTCAGCAGAAACTCTACAAGCCAGGAGGGAGAGGAATCAAATATTCAAACCATTGAAAGAGAGAAATTATGAGCCAAGAGTAATATATCCAGCAAATATATCCTTTAGATATGAAGGAGGAATAAAGACCTATCCAGACATATAGAAGCTGAGGGAATTTTCTAACACATGACCTGCAGTACAAGAAATACTGAAGGAGGCTATTCGACCAGCATAAATAGGGATAATACGTGACAACAAGAACGTAAAAGGGGGGAGAGTAAGGCCTAAACTGGAATAAGGGAATGGAGAAAGTAAGCATGATGAAGAAAATGGAATAGTCTAAATATGAAACTTTCTTTTATATAAACTTAATGGTAACCATTCACTGAACTCACCAATAAAATGGCACAGAGTAGCAGATTGGATCAAAAAAATGAACACAACCACATGTTGCCTCCAAGAGACACATGTCAGCTACAAAGAAAAATATACACTCAAAGTGAAAGGGTGGAAATTGAAACTGTAAGCAAATGGTATCCAGAGAAAAGCAGGTGTATCCACACTGATATCAGATGAAACAGACTTCAGGATAGAAAAAGGTAACAAGAGACAAAGATGGACATTTCATAATGGTGAAGGGGACTATACAACAAGAAGACATAACAGTCATCAATATTTATTGCCCCAATCAGGGAGCACCGAAATATACCAAGCAACTACTAACAGAACTAAAGGGAGAAATTGACCAAACACAATTATACTAGGGGACCTAAATACATCATTGACAGCTATGGATAGATCATCCCAACAGAAAATAAATAAAGAAATATCAGCCCTAAATGACACATTAGATGAAATGGACATAATTGACATTTATAGAGCACTTTACCCTAGAACATCAGACTATACATTTTTTTCTAGTGCACGTGGAACATTCTCAAGGATAAACCATATATTGGGACATAAAACTAGCCTCAGCAAATTTAAGAAGATTGAAATCATGTCAAGCATATTCTCTGAGCACAAAGCTTTGAAATTGGATATCAACTGCAAAAAGAAAGCAGGCAAAACGACAAATATGTGGAGATTAAACAACAAACTTTTAAAGAACAACTGGGTCAAAGAAGAAATACAAGGAGAGATCAAAAGATACATTGAAACAAATGAGAATGAAAATACATCCTACCAAAATTTTGGGGATGCAGTGAAAGCAGTTTTAAGAGGGAAATTTGTATCATTACAGGTCTATGTCAAGAAACAAGAAAAATCCCAGATAAATAACCTCACATTACACCTTAAAGAACTAGAAAAGAAGAAAAAATGAAACCCAAAGTCAGCAGAAGGAAGGAAATAACAAAAATCAGAGCAGAACTAAATGAAATAGAAAACAAAAAGACAATAGAAAAAATTAATGCAACAAAGAGCTGGTTCTTTGAAAAGATTAATGAAATTGACAAAACCTTGGCTAGACTCAGTCTGATAAAAAGAGAAAAGACACAAATAAACAAAATCAGAAATTAAAGAGGGGAAGTTATAATGGATGCCACAGAAATACAAGGATCATCCAAGAATACTATGAAGGACTACATGCCACCAAATTCAATAACCTAGAAGAAATGGACAAGTTCTTAGAAACAGCCTTCCTAGGCTGAATCACGAAGAATTAGAAAAGCTAAATAGACAGAACACCAGTAAGGAAATAGAATCAGTCATCTGAAACCTTCCCAAAAGCAAAAGTCCGGGACCAGATAACTTCACTAGTGAATTCTACCAAACATTCAAAGAGGATCTGTCCTACTCAAACTCTTCCTAAAAATTGAAAAAGAGACAATACTCCGTAACTCATTTTATGAGGCCAACACTACTCTGATACCAAAACCTGGTAAGGATAACACACACACACACAAATTTCAGAGCAATATCTCTGATGAATAGAGATGCAAAAATCCTAAACAAAATTCTAGCAAATCGAATGCAACAATGAATTAAAAAGATTATACATCACGACCAAGTCGGGTTCATCCCAGGGCACAAAGATGGTTCAACTTACACAAATCCATTAATGTGATATACCACATAAACAAAATAAAGGACAAAAATCATATGATTATATCAATAGATGCAGAAAAAGTGTTTGACAAGATACAGCATCCATTTATAATTAAAACACTTAATAAAATAGGTATAGAAGGAAAATACCTTAACATAATAAAGGCCATATATGACAAGCCCTCTGCTAATCTCATAATTAATGGAGAAAAACTGAAGCCCTTTGCTCTACGTTCAGGAACACGACAGGGATGTCCCCTATGACCTCTGCTTTTCAACATAGTGTTGGAAGTCCTAGCCAGAGCAATCAGGCAAGAGAAAGAAATAAAAGCCATCCAAATTTGAAATGAAAAAGTTAAATTGTCCCTTTTTGCAGATGACATGATGATATATAGAAAACCCAAAGACTTCTCCAAAAAGCTATTAGAAACAATAAGTGAATATAGTCAAGTTGCCGGCTACAAAACCAATGTACAAAAGTCCATTGCATACCTATATACTAACAATGAAATCGCAGAAACAGAAATGAAAAACAATTCCTTTTGGAATTGCAACATAGGAATAAACTTAACCAAGGATGTGAAAGACCTGTATACTAAAAACTATAAGACATTTTTAAAAGGAATTGAAGAAGACGCAAAGAAATGGAAAGACATTCCATGTTCATGGATTGGAAGAATCAACACAGTTAAAATGGCCGTATTACCCAAAGCAAAATACAGATATAATGCAATCCCCACCAAAGCCCCAATGGCATTTTTTAAAGCAATAGAAGAAAAAATCATCAGATTTGTATGGAACAACAAAAGTCTCCAAATAGCCAAAGCAATCCTAAGGAAAAGAAAACAATGCGGGAGGTATCACACTCCCTGACTTCAGCTTGTACTACAGGGCAACAATAATAAAAACAATATGATATTGACAGAAAAACAGACACACAGACCAATGGAATAGAATTAAGAACCCGGAAATAAATCCACATAAATATGGACAGATAATTTTTCACAAAGCAGCCAAATACATACAACAGAAAAAAGGCAGTCTCTTCAATAAATGGTACTGGGAGAATTGGAAAGACACATGCAAAAGAATGAAACTAGATTGCTATCTGTCACCATGTATCAAAGTTAATTCAAAATGGATCAAAGGCTTAAGCATAAGACCTGAAACAATAAACTGCATAGAAGAAAACATTGGTACTAAACTTATGAATCTTGGGTTCAAAGAGCATATTTTAAATTTAATTCCAAAGGGAAGTAAAAGCTAAAATAAATAATGGGAATATATCAAACTAAAAAGCACAGCAAAAGAAACCACTGATAAAATAAAGAGGCAACCAACCAAATGGGAGAAGATTTTTGCAAACAATGCTTCCAATAAGGGGCTAATATCCAAAACATATAATGTACACATACAACTCAACAACAGAAAAACAAACAATCCAATTAATAAATGGGCAAAGGACATTTCTCCGAAGAGGACATACAGATGGCCAATAGACATATTTAAAAAAATGCTCAACATCACTAATCATCAGAGAAATGCAAATAAAAACCACAATGAGATATCACCTCACCCCAGTTAGAATGGCTGTCATCAACAAGACAAATAGTAACAAGTGTTGGAGAAGATGTGGAGAAAAAGGAACCCTCATACACTGTTGGTGGGAATGCAGACTGGTGCAGCCGTTATAGAAGGCAGTCTGGAGGTTCCTCAAAAAATTACGAATAGAATTACCATATGACCCAGCAATCCCTCTCCTGGGTATCTACCAAAAAATCTGAAAACATTTATACATAAAGACATGTGTGCTCCAATGTTCATTGCAGCTTTATTTACGGTGGCCAAGACATGGAAACAACCTTCAATAGATGAATGGATAAAGAAGTTGTGGAATGTATATACAATGGAATACTATTTGGCCATAAGAAAAGATGAAATAGTACCATTTGCAACAATATTGATAGATTTGAGATTATAATGCTAAGCGAAATAAGTCAGACAGAAAAAGCAGAGAGTCATATAATTTCACTGATTTGTGGTATATAAAATTGAAAACAACAGAAGACCAAGACAAACAAATGAAGAAACAAAAGCTCATAGACACAGACAATAGTTTAGTGGTTACCCGAGAGTAAGGGGGGAGGGGGGTTGTAGAAGAGGGTAAAGGGGTCAAATATGTGGTGATGGAAGGTGAACTGACACTGGGTGGTGAATACACAATGTTATATATAGATGATGTAATACAGAATTGTACACCTGAAATCTATGCAACTTTACTAACAATTGTTACCCATGAAACTTAAAAAAAAAAAGTGGCAAATGCCATAATGAAATTATTACCGAAGTACTGTAGACTTCTGATATGGGAACAAAATACTTGGGGGAATTGAGAAAGGTTAACAAAGTAGATGACATTTGAGCTGGGTCTTAAATAGAGAGTAGTAATTTTCCTTATGGACACATTGTAGTCTCACTTGATTTTGCTTTGTGAATGTTCTACTGAGGTTAGTTTTAGTTCTGGAAGCTTCTTGACAAAGACCCAACATTCTCTGCTTTTTCAGTGCAAGAAACACACTTCAACTTCCCAAGAATCAACTAAGTAATACATGAGCACAGTTGTCTCATCACTATGAGCTGGAATTGCATTGACTCAGAAGAAACAAGCTGTCCAGAGACCGGGCAGGTGCAAATGGAAAGTGTGGACAGGTGGCCATATTTTTAACATAAAATCAGATCAGGAGGTCTTACAGGAATTTTTGTTCTTGAAAAAGCTATCATGAAGATCTTGTTTAGATGCCTTACTTTTTGAATTTCTGAGATATTCCAGAAGGTTGTAACAATATAGGAAGAGAATATGTTAGATAAAACGATCCCACAAAAATCTAAGATTTGTTGTCACTGATGAAATAAATACAGCCAGTGACTTGTACAATGTTCATTTACAGAAGAATTTGCCACTCAAGACAGCGAACACAGTTAATGTTTTTCTCTTGTTGTTTTAGCAAGAACCTCTACCCAAATTCAGAAAAGGTGATGATTTCAGTGAAAACGTTTATTACAACTAACAAGAATTTGTTACTCCAATACATACGTATTGACTTATACTCAAACCACCCTAGCTTGTAGGGACCATGAGAATCTTTAACTTACAAACGAAACTATAAATAGCTGTGGGTCACACATACTACCAAGTAGTGGAGCTGGGGCTTGAACCTTGGGTAGTTCTACTTCAGAGCCTAAATTCCTATTCATTGCACCACACCTTTTTCGTAAAGTGATTTAACTTCTAGGAAAGGTGAATGACAATGCTTCCTCTCCCATTAAAAAACTAAATAAAAGACTAGTAGATTGGTTTTAAAATCACTAGGCTGCAATTATTTTCTTTGCAGGTGTCTAAATCTATATGCACTCGATCATTGTTAGAAACGATTACTTGTGATATTTAGCCATCTTCAAACACTTTCTTCGCTCTTCAAGGTCTAGGGCTAAATAGATTCAGATAAGTGACAGGGACAATTTGTTCTAAGTCCTTATGGCACCGTGGCTAGGAAGCCCACCAGGTGTTAGCTCTTTCCATGTCTTGTAGGGAAGGAAGGCAAAAGAGAACGGGTGCTGATGACCTTTGATAAGCTTGTGAGGTAGATTACCTGTGTCTTTGTTCCCAGTCTCCTTGCAGTCAGTTACATGCAATTGTTTTAAAATACCTACTTGTGTGGACCTGAAATAAAAATTTATCTATCTGTTCTACCTTTCCTTTGAACTCTGGAATAACTGCATGTAATAAGTTGCTACTCATTACTTTTGCAGGATAATATGTTTTCTTAAGATATTTAAGGCTCTCCAAGAAGGCACTATTGACCTGTTGCTCATAGAAACTTCAGATTGGTTAGGAGGGGGGCATTTTTCATAAGAAAAACTGTTGTACCTTTTTCTATCCACTTTTTAAAAATGCTGGCCTTTTGGATGTAGAATTATTGTTTTTGAACCTGGAGGCCCATTCTGCTGCATCCATCATTTGCATTCATTCGCATACACCACAAAACCTGTTTCTGGGTTCCCTGAAACTGCTGCCCACACAGCCAGTCCACTGCGTCTCCTGAGCGGGGTCTGTCCACACACGTCTGCACACTGCACACAACAGAGCTGGCTGAGCTTCCCCATAAGCCCAGTTTCCCAAGAAAACAGAGATGCTCAAAGGTGCCATCAGAAGAAGTTGCTAGAAGCAACAAGACTCTAGTGAGCAGAAGTCCCTGAATTGGTGCTGTTCTTGGAAAAGGTGAGTGGTGGAGGAAAGTTAAGGAAGGAGGTGTAAGGAAACAATGCAGAAATGTGATACCTTGCATGTGATAGGAAATAAAGGGGGAAATCTACTTTCTCTGTATGGTATAATGTGAGGATACTTTCATCAGAGGGGTTGGATTATAACAATAATTTCACGTGACACTAGTTATACGAAATAGAGTGATGCCAATTTTGATTTTTCAGTGTACAGTGACCAAAGGGCCCCTTTAACACCTTTGTCTATTTAATTGCTAATCATGTTGCCTTTACCTAGATGGTTGGAACAAAGGTGCACCCCATTTCAGTAACTGTTTGTAAATTACTTGTTTACTGGGAGTTGTGGAGAGAGCTTTTCATAAAATGAGTTTAGACGTCATAGGCAGCAAAGGCTTCAAATCCCACCTGACATTCCTCAAGCTATCCAAAGCAGCTTGGTGCAGAAGAATGATAATCATGTTGATTGAATCATTTTGACTGAGCTCCTTTTCAGCTGCTTTGATTTATTCTTTTGAGTATAAATGAGTTTTCAATGAGAATGACAGAATGGGCAATACCATAGAAAGAGTGCCAGTCAGATCTATGATTGGAGATGCTGTTCCGAATGGTATTGAGTTCCTTGGATTATTAGCTCTCTAAAGCCCTGCTACACCCTCCCTAAATCTATGAGCCTACATGGTTGAGATTAAAGATGAAGTCTGGGATCATAGAAAAGCTCGCCAGCTCTTGTGGGAATGAAACCCTGACCTTTGTCTCAGTAGCAGCAGGCTGTAAGTAGCAGAGCCCCATGCCACGCCTGGCCCACGATGATTTCTTATATAACCAGGGTATAATAAATATTCTTTGAATGAAGCCTTCCTAAAGCATACGTCTCTTAAAAATGGGTTCACCAATTTGTCCAGGTTTGTCCAGGACTTAACTGTTCTTGACATGGAAAGTTCAACATCCTAGAAACCCCACAGTTTGGGGCAAACCAGGATGCTTGCAAGTCCCCCTACTTAAAAGGCACTTAAAATGCAGCTTCCTTAGGATCCACTATGATATTATGTTTGGTTTGTGGTCTGGGCTTCTTGTTACATCAATATTCTACTGCCAGTTACCTCCATTATCAGAAGAATGGCTCCAGGGCACACATTTAACTGAGGGGAGGAGGAAGAGCAAAGTGGGAGGGTGGGATAAGGGATAAAGACAGCATTAAGATTAATGTCGTATTAAGAGTCAGACTGTAGGGCCTCTTTCTTTTACACTATAAATATTGTATGAAGTGCTGATGTAACCTTTGCTGCAGCATGACATGGGATTTGGCTGTTTTTATGGCTCATGATTAAAGTAAGAAACAAGTCTCTGATTAGATTATTCTTGCCCCCCCTCCAGACCCCTGGCCTTCACATTTCCAAGAATAATATTTTATTTATGCAATCAATCTAATGCAGACACCAAAATACGTAGATCACAACCTAGAAAATATATAATAGCATTCTGTTTATTCTTTCCCTAAAATTATCTATAATCTAACATATTGACTTTGATAAGCACTATCGGGGGAAAAGGGTTGAGACATGAAAATTATGCTTTTTTTATAAAAAGTATTATTATCTAGTATATGGTAAAATCCATTGACGTTCTGTTGAAGTTGCCTAAGAAAATGGATGGGTTTTAATGACCTTAGTTTGTTACAATTTCAGATAGCTAAATATAGTCAGCTAAAGCTCAATTGAGCTTTAAGAAACAAAATTCAATCTATTGGTTTTTCTCCTTCTGGTCTTTCCTAGTCAGTAATTTAATTATTTGTGAAACTTTTAAACTCAATTGACTCCCATGGAATTTATCCAAATTAGAGGGTGTTTGGTGTTACACACATTTTATCTTTTGGTCCTGGTCCAACAATTAGCAACTTGGCTTTATTCAATTATAAAGAACTAACTCTATTTGAAATGCCTGTGTTCAGTGTTTATGGTCTTTAAATATGTCCATTTTTAAAATTCAGAATATTTAGCCTGCCTTTTATGGGGAAGGGCAATAGAACCCTCATGTTCAAATTGGGGTGTTTTTTTTTGTCTTTTTATCCCTTTATATTAATTTATTGAATGGGAATTTAAAAATTCAACTGTGATGAGTAGGGCTAAAAATTAAAATGCTCCAATATAAATAACAGTAGGGGGTGAGATCTCATAAATTAGCAAGTCTGATGTTACAATAAGTCTAAAATATTCCTCTAGCTATTAGATGCCATCTACTGGTTGTAATTACTGCTAGACACAACTGGCCATCGTCTCAGTCAGAGGGAGAATGGTCAGGATACTTACTGCTAAAATTCAACTAGTGTTATATGGCATTCATAGAGTCATTTTGTGCAAATTAATCACTGGATAAGTATAACTACAATTTGAAATTCAAGGTGCATTTAGAAAAAAGCTGCTGTGAACTTAAAGCCTTGCTTAGATTTTACTTACATTTGTAAATTTTGGTTTCCCAGGAATATCTGTGTGGTGGGACAATCTGACTGCTACTGATTCTACAACCAGCCTCTTTCTAGATGTGTTATCATGTACAGGCACCTGGATAGAGTTCTTTTGTCATGGTACATTAATATATTTTGCAAAAGCAGTCAGCTCCCAGTTCTCCATATAGATAGTGGCAGCATGACAGCTAAGACAGTTCATGGGCTATTGATTAACACAGACAGATTCTATCTGCATTTCTATACTTAAGAATGGTTAATACTGGTAATTATCATAAAGAAAGTTAGATATACGTGCACTTCACATCTGTAAATTCTAGCATTGGAGTGTGGAGACTGTGCTTGTGCTCTAGGTAGAAATAATAAGGTACATTATGAGTAAAAGAGTTAATGTTTCCTGGGTATATTAAATTACAGGGGAAAACATGTAGCAAATTCTGCTAATGTTCTAGAACAAGGAGTTGCTAAACTACAATCTGCAAACCAAATCCAACCTATGCCCTATTTTTGTAAATAAAGTTTTATTGGGCCACAGCAATGCCTATTTGTTTACACATTGTCTAAGGCTCCTTGTGCACGGCAAGGCAGAGCTGAGTCATTGAAACAGGCACCATATGGTCTGAAAATCCTAAAATATTTATTCTTGGGGCCTTTACAAAAACTTTGCCAACTCTTGTTCTAGAAACTTAGACTCTTTATGTAATTAAGGCTATCTTTTATTTAAAATTCTGAATCAGCATCTTTGCTTCAATAAGCATAAGCTTAGCAACAGCCATAGCTTGCCCCATGAGAGACCATTCCACCAAGAGAAGGATGACAAGGGCCGCTTCTCTTTGCAGTTTGCACAGGCAGCCTCCCTGCTGGGTTAGCCAGGCTGGCCTGCCCTTAGCTCCCAGGGAAAGACCATGGTCCCTCTAGGCACAGCGCAAGGGGAGGCTTTTCTCCTGAACAGAACAGAGGGGACTTCTCTTCCACCTTTGGTTTCCAGTTGCTGAAATACATGTAGAAGTGTTGCTAATAAAATTGAACTTAATGTTTATTGATCTAGAACTCCCAGAGAGGCTATGGAGGCACATGTTTTATAACAGGTTGGTGAAGTATCAGCAGCTTTGAGTTGTGCGTAATGTGACCACTTACAAAAAAGTTCATATGGTCCAAGGATAGAAGGAGCCAAAAAGGGAATAAGTCATAAATATATGAAAATCAAAAGCCCACTTGTATTTAAAAAAAAAGAAGGAGGAGGAAGAGGAGGAGGAGGAGGAGGAGGAGGAGGAGGAGGAGGAGGAGGAGGAGGAGGGAGAAGAAGAAGAAATAAAAAGAAAAAGAAAAGAAAGGGAAATAGGTCAATTGACAAGATTTGGGAAAGTGATATTTTCATACACTATTGTAATGTGGAAAAGAGATAGAGGAAACCCCTAAAGGTGATTTTTCAAATACCACATTTATTGACGTACTCAAGACCCTTCTTTTTGTTAAAATTGCCTACATTGCCTAACAATGGAAAAGATAGAATTTATATAATTCTTTCTAGGTACTTGGGAGGCATCATCATTTATCCTCAGAAATGTTCTATGATAAAGAAAGAGAGCTATTATTTATTTCCAATTTCAATGAAAAAAAAAAAGAAAATTCAGAACATATTGTGTCAGAACTGAACTGTGAGTTTAGATGATAGCTAAGTATTTACTGGCTGTGTGATGTTGGGGTAAAAATTCTCTAAGCCTCAAATTCTCTAAGCTGTAAAATTAAGACAAAACCAGATCACAGGTTGTTGCAAGGATTACATGAGCTGATGTACGTAAAACAGCTGGCACAGTGACTGTCCTCTCATACATACTTAGTAAAATGCGAGCTGTGGTGATGAGTTTCTACATTGTGCAGAAAAGAGTCACCATAGCAGGCCTGAAGCTGTTGTCCTTACTTAGAAAGGTCTGCTTGTAAGGTTGGCGCTTGGCTGGTACCTGGGAACTTGACTGGTAAACAGTTCCTGACAGTGATATAAAACTTTTCCTAATTGATAAGCATGGCTCTCTGTGCTTCAGCTGTTCATACAAATGATGTGACTTTGTGCGGAACCCCTGTTTTCCTTCTGGGAGTCTGGGATTTTGGTGTGTACTAAGCAGAGGGTGCCTAAATGACCATTCCCCCGCAAAACTTCTGACTTTTCTAATGAGCATTTTGCATTCCCTAATCTCCCTGGACAGAAATATTCCACACTTGTTGCTGAAGAAAGGGTCATGCTCAAGGGTGCCCCAGAAAGGAGGGAGAGAGCATGTAGGGTTCCTCCTGACTCTGTTGTCTTTTCTCTTGTGATCTGGCTGTGTATCTTTACTACAAGTAAACTTAGCCCTGAGTAAAGCTACATGTTGATTCCCCTGCATCCTTCTAGTGAAACTCCAAATTTAATACTATCATTGTATATATATATTTTTTTTTGGGGGGGAGCATAGTCTTAAAGGCCCCTGATGCGCTCGCTCTCTCTCTCTCTCTCTCTCTCTCTCTCTCACACACACACACACACACACACACTCACATGTCATATTTATATTTCCAATTCCAATTGAACACCTCAGAATTAATTCTTGCCTTCCTCTTTTCCTGAGTCATAACTTCTTTCTCTGAGAGTGAGAAAGCTGATCTCATCTGTAATATATTTTCTTATGTGTCCAACCCTAGTATAAGAAACAGTTTAGTGTTTGCGTGCAGTGCTTTGTGTCTTTATCCTTTGCACTTTCATCGGAGTTATTTTAAAACCCCTCCCTATCTGGCCATTCCAACATCTGGATCATCTGGGTCTGCTTCTATTGACTCTCCTATTTTTGACCATAAGTCACATTTTTCTTTTTGCCCCTTTGTGTGTCTTATAATATTGGCTTTTATTTGAATACTTTTTAATGGAATGGTTGAGACAGAAGTAGAATAACATTTACTCCATAAAAAGGCATGTTCCTACTTGGGTGGGGTTGCTAGAGTAAGGAAGGGGGCTGACTCACTCTGATCTGGAGTTGGGCTGAGTGTAAGTTCTGTGGCAGCTTTCATTTGACTCAGGTCACCACCAATTTCAAAAGCTTTAAAGCAGGAGCAGGACTTGTTCTGGAGAGTTTGGGACACAAGCTCTGGTGAGATCCTGGAGAGTTCTTTGGCTTGACAGCTGAACCACCAGCTTTCTGGACTATAAGAGACATTCTTCTGCTTTCTGTCCCAACTACTAGCTGCTCTGGATCCTTGGGGAGGTTTTGTTCTCCAGCCCTGCCCCTCTGCACACTGTCTGAACTGCTAAAGAGCTCTCCTGCCCTGCTGTCCAGCACTGCCTTACACTCTGTGGAGGCTTCAAGTGCCTTGGAAGAGTTTCTCTCAGTTTCCCTGCCCTCTCATCTCATTTGGTGGGCAACTGCCTTGCACTGGTGGGAGGTATTTTATATCTTCAGGAGGATGGCTCCTCTGTCATGCTGCCCCAGCCTTTGACATACTACCTGTGGTGCGCAGAATAATAGCACCTCAAAGATGTCCACATCCTAATCCTCAGAAGCTGAAAATATGTGAGTTACATGGAAAGGGGAAATTAAGGTTGCATATGGAATTAAAGTTGCCCGTCCTGCGACTTTAAGAAAGGGAGATTATTCTGCATTATCTTGGTAAAGCCCATATAAACACAAGGGTCCTTAAAAGTGGAAGGGGGAGACAGAAGAGCAGTCAGAGAAGGAGATGTAGTGAAGGAAAAAGAGTCAGAGATACAACACTACTGGTTCTGAAGGTGAAGAAACGGGCCACCAGCCAAGGAATGAGGCAGCCACTAGAAGCTGGAAAAGGCAAAGAAATGGACTATCTCCTAGAGCTTTCAGAAGGGGAAACAGCCCTGCCAACATCTTGGTTTTAGCTCAATGAGACTGTCAGACTTCTGACCTACAGAACTATAAGATAATAAGTTTGTGTTTTCTAAGCTAATAAGTCTGTGGTGATTTATTATTACAGTAACAGGAAAATGATACATCACCTCCAAGTTTTCAGTAAAGACCTGTGAGAATGAGTTGTTGGTGGGGAAAGCCTTATTCTGTGGCTAGGGCGCTCAGAATTTGGGTTATGTGAACCTGCCCACTGTGGTTATTAAAAGTTCATTAAGAGCTGGTGTTATGGAATTAATTGTATCTCCACAAAATTCACATATTGAAGTCATAACCCCCAATACCGCAAAGAGTAACTGTATTTGAAGATAAGTTCTTTAAAGAGGTAGTTAAGGAAAATGAAGTCTTTAAATTGGGCCCTATTCCAATATGACTGGTGTCCTTACAAATGGACAAAATTTGGACACAGACATGTATGTGCACAGAGGAAAGAGCGTGTGAAGACAGAGGGAGAAAATGGCCATCTACAAACTAAGGAGAAGGGCTTCAGAATGAAACCAACCCTGCCAATACCTTGATCTTAGACTTCTCACATCCAGAACTGTGAGGAAATTTCTGTTGTGTAAGCCACTCAGTCTGTAGAGCTTTGTTATGGCAGCTCCAGCAGTCTGCTACAGCTGGTCTCTCCTTACTTCTGCTTTTATAAAAGGCTTCTTCTCTTCCTGCCACTCCACAGGTATAAAAGCGGTTATGGATCCCATTTCTTATCAAGGGCTCATCACTTTCTGAAATGAAGCTCATTCAATTTCTCCATGTCTTCACTTCTATATTTGTTTGTTTGTTTTAAAGAAACTCTAATTTTATAATTTATCCAGCTTATTGTGGTTGTTAAAATTACTTTCTATATTAGATGTGGAAGTCTCTAAGCACTGGTGTTTTTGAAAAACTCTAATACACAGCCAATGGAAATCTCCTTGGCTAGACCCTTTCTTAGTCTTCAGGTTCTGCATTTTCCCAAAATTTAAGGTACCTTTAACCTTTAGAAGAACATCAGGTCAGAGACCCTCGTGTCTTTCACCTCACCAGAACTCGTGAGACAAATTTTCTTCAACCACGAAGTAATTTTGGCCCTGTTTTAGGCCACCAGTGAATATACAAGTTTTGTTTTTTTTGTTGTTGTTTTTTCTCCAAAAAATGACTTTACTTTTAAGACCAACAGGCTTCTAGTATAATGCTAGATGACTCTATAGGCCATACACATCCAGAGAACAATTGCAGTTATATGACAAGAAAGGATGCCAACGCAGATCTCAAATCTGTGGTACCATTTGAATCTTTCTTCTGGATTAATAGCTAGTGAGTCTAACGTTCCTATTTTGCATTACCTACTAACTATCAGGATGTTCAAAATATATTTGATGCTCTCTAGTACCTATTTCTGTAGTAAGTTTTTTTAAATTAATCAAAATTTAACATTTGAATATCATTTTATAGGTATTCACTGCAGTAAAATTCTGCTCTCGTGACATCTTTCATATATCTTTTAGATACTTCTAGGAATTTTACCCTCTGAAGATAAAGAATTTTCTTACAATTCTCCTGGAATGAATTGAATTATATGCAGATTTGTAAATTCTTAATAATTAGGTTTTTTTTCCCCTTCTTCTGTCTCACCCCGCACCCCACACACACACTCCAGTTCAAGCCATTGTTTCTCAGTCTAGTTGTGTAGGACACAGCTCCCTGGCCTATGCTGGTATTATGAGCCTTATGTCCCCCCCCCAACCCCATGGCTGAGGCAGTCCATCTTCTGTCGGCTGCTCACGGCAGCCCAGCTCCAGGGAGAGCCGTTGTTCAAAATCTTAGCTGTAGAGGGCTCAGCCCACTGGCCCATGTAGGAACTGAACCGGTGACCTCGGTGTTAGGAGCACTGTGCTCCAACCACCTGAGCCACCGGGCCAGCCCAATTAGTTATTGAGTGTCTCACTGTTCAAGGGAGAGAGCCAAACATATTCAGAAACCTCAACTCTTCATCCACTTAGTAAATGGTTATAGCTAACAGTAAGATAGACTAACATAGGAGATTCCCAAACCAAGTAGCAAAGAGCAAAGTGTTTAAGCATTGAAGAGATATCAAGGTCATTGACATTGATTGTTTAAATTCAGTTGTCCTAAATGGAAGCTTGTTGTCCATTGAAGCAGAATGAGTCTTCAAAGGCCCATTCCTTAGTTTTGCATGTCCTAATTCTTCAGGCATTTCCCAAAATATCTCATATTTACCAAACCCTCAAATCATGCAAAGGTAATGTTGACAGTGAGCCTGTACTTCCAGGTGGACCACATTGATACAGGCTGTGCCCATGCGTGTTCTCCCAATTGGAAGTCAGGTTATTCTCAGAAGGTGGCTTGGCAAGCAGGAATCGGGGCAGCAGTGGATCTTAGCAACTCAGTAATTGACCTGCGATTGTGCAGTGCTTTGGCTCTCACTGTCTGCCTGCCCAAGGGTTGTGAAATGGCCTGTGTTAAGGCACTTTTACCCCTGGTCATTGTTAGAAAGGAATGGAAATCCTTGCGTATAGCCTTCCTCTCCAATCTCTCTCTCTCTCTCTCTCTCTCTCTCTCTCTCTCGGTATTCCAAGAAAACTTTGGATGTTCTGTTGGTCTTTTAAGCTAGGATATACTATACTAATTCAATTTCTTTTAAATCACATTTCTTTACATAATTGAAGTGACTTTTATTCCAATTTCGAGTTTTCCAATGTCTTCTATTAAGCATTTAATAGTTCTTGGGTTATACTAGGAAAGCTAACTTCTTTTCTTAGGTGTGAGTTTCTCAAGTTTTACTTTTTAAGAAAATCCTATTGAAATAGAAGAGAGTATCACTCTTACCTGGTAGCCCCTGTAACAATAATATTTGTTATATAATTATACAGCAAAGTAACTAGCAGCTAAGAGCTATTGAATTCTTGCCACATGCCAGATCCAAAACCATATGTTTCATATATGGTTTCTCATTTAACCTTCAAAACAAACCTAGGAGGCACAGAAACTATTATTACCCCCTATTTTATAGATGTAGTAACTGAGGCTGAGTGAGGTCTGATCATTTATGTTTTTAAACTGCTATGAGATCTTGTTTCCACTCACCATGATGGGCATGATTGATTCTATTAGCCCCAAATTCCAGAACCAGGCATTATTTTAAGTGGTGGACATGATACAATCTGAGTGGTTGTATAAAATGTAATTCCTTTAATAACTCAAAGGTTCAGGTTGGACTTCAACTTCTGTTTCAGAACAAACCATGTTATATTAGATTTTTATTGTGTACATTCTCATATTTTAGGGGCATGTTTTAACTCATGACTTATCAAACTCCATGAAAACAAGGAAACCTTGTTCTAATAGAAAATGTTTGTGTATGTCAACATACTCATTGGAAAAGCTTCCTTGGAATTAAAAAAGGATTTATAACCCCCATACTTAATCAGAATCAGGCTGAAGACTGAATGTAATAGAGCTACCATATGTTATAGTTTGATGGATTGAGCATAGAGACTCTTTTTCCAGGGAATGCCTACAGCTCAAGTACAGGCAGTCCCTCAGTGAGGGTATATTCAAAAGCTCACGGCCAAGAACCATGACAACATAGACCATTGGAGACTTTTTCCCTTCTTTTGTCACTCAGAATCTACGCGTTAGGTCGGTGGTTCTGAAAGCAGTTAGCCACGGGCAGTGACTCATGACAAATTTCCACAGATTCCTGGTTTCCTATAAAATTAGAAATGCATACTTGGGAACATCTCTGTTACAACATTTGACACGTGAGTCCTGTGTTCAGGCCCCACGTTTTGCTGAGAGAATGTCCAGAGTCCATGATCCTGAGCTCCGTCCTAGCTCTCCATTGCTGGAAGGAATATTTTTATATTCCTCTGTAGTTTTAAGTTCTATGTTTCTGTGTCATGTTTGAATTCCTTTGACATTTCTCTTACAGTGAGGTCATTTGCAAGCTATTTAAAACCACGTGGACTTCTGGATAATGGCTCACATTTTAGTGTTTTTCTTTCATTAATGTTCATATGTAATGACTATGGTTCTCAACAGTGGTGCAGTTTTGCCCCCCAAGGGATACATGGCAAGTTCCAGAGATATTCTTGGTTGTCACAACATAGATGACAGGAGCACTACTGGCATCCAGGGGATAAAAGCCAAGGATGCTGCTAAACAGCTCACAATGCACACAACCACCCCTCCCCACCCCCATCCCTGTCACACATACACACACACAACAAAGAATTATTTGGCCCAAATATCAATAGTGTTGAGGTTGAAAAATCTTGGTTTAGGGAAAGCACTTCTAAAAATATTAAGGTTTTTTTTTTTTTGTTTGTTTTAACTTATGCTTAGTTTTGGTTTGTCTACATAGAGATTTCATCATGTTTTAATATTATTACTTATTAAATTATTCTTGTTTACTTTTTAATTAGTATTAAATAAATTTTTTTATATTCCATGGCTATAGAAAGATCTGTTTGGATCTATGTAAAGAATATGGTGACAGTCCCTTTGGGATAGAAATCTTCAGTCAGATTGATCTGTGCTCCAGGCACAAGGATAAGCGGGCCTCTGGGTAACATTGCTGAGAATATTCCACATATCAAGCTCCTGGAAGCATAAAGCAAGACCACAGAATACCAACAAAGGCAGATAATTTGGAAGATAGAGATGCCAACATGCCTTTCAATCCAATCCCAGAAACCAGACATGTCAATAGGTGTTGCACTCGACTTCCTGTGTATCAGGGAACGATGAATATCAAATGAAAATATTGCTACAGTTCAGATTGAAAAGAAGGTAATTCATGAATGAGGTGTTAGTTTCAAATGAGATCTTCACTACAGACGGAGAGTTTGCTCTAAGCTAATACCTGAGCTTCTGCCCGTTCTACCAAATGCAGTGAAGGAAGAAGATGGGGATTAGAGAAAGCAAAGCTGACAGATGGAAATTTGTGAAGAGTTGAATCAACATAAATTATATCTCATCAGCAAGCAGAAAAAAGGATGTGTTCTAATGCTCGGCTAATCACAGATCGTGAGCATGCCCAACCACACCAAGCAAACCACTGGGTATTGTTTGCTGCTGGATACAAGTTCAAAGGTGGAGAGATGCCCATTTTTGGAAAGCCATCTAGATTACAAATCTCGAGTAGAAATCTATTTGAAACAAGACAATAAGTAAAATTAATGAACATTTATGATGTTGGAAGGCATTAATCATAGACTACAGACATCCAGAAGGAAAAAATTGCTGATAACTACATACGAGCATATTACTAATATATCGATTCTAGATATTATTACCTATATTAGATACTTGGAAGAAAGTATCCAAGACTCCCCAGTTCAAAATCCAATGGTTTAATAGTGTTTGAAATAAATGTAAATGTTATTTTCTGAGGTTGGCAAGAGCTCATTTAAACCACACATAAAATGTTCAAATAATCATTTTTTTAATCGTTAGCTTTGAAATTTGCTTCCTAGAGAGTATGTAATTAAACATTAATGTTAACATTTCAAAATTTCTTAACTATAGCATCCAATATAAAGTAATATAGATATGGATATACATATGAATGACTTGAAGATATGGTAATTGTAGCTTTGGAGGTTAAGTAAAAGAATCTGTGAATTCAAATATGACAAATATCAGGTGCATGTGAAACAAAAATGTTGAACAAAATTTCTGAGTGGAGATTTTTAAAAAATCTGTTCTAAGTGTATTGAAGTTTACACACCAGAGCTCAGTCAGAATATCTAGGCCAGCAGATGGCACTAGTAGGAAAACCAACAGTCCCTGAGATTTTTTTAATTTATAGAAGGAGAAAATTTCAAAGTGAATGTAAAATAAGTTAAAATTCTATATTTCCATTATATGTGTAAAAACAAAGGAGCAGATTTTCAAAAAGGCAACATAATAAGGATTATGATGTATCCTACTTTATCTCTCATTTTGAATTATTGACTATTGGACAAATACATTTTACAAATCTTAAAGATTGTTTCTAATCCACAAATATATTGTCTCAAACTTCCATCAAAACAATTATTTACAGATGCATCATAGCAATTGTTCAAATTGCAAAAGCAGCACGTGTCCTACTGCTCATACCATGTTTCCCCGAAAATAAGACCTAGCCAGACAATCAGCTCTAATGCATCTTTTGGAGCAAAAATTAATATAAGACCCAGTCTTGCATTATACATAATAATATAATATAATATAATATAATATAATATAATATAATATAATATAATATAATATAATATAATGTTATACCCGGTCTTGTATTGTAGTAAAGCAAGACCGGGTCTTATATTAATTTTTGCTCCAAAAGATGCATTAGAGCTGATTGTCCAGCTAGGTCTTATTTTCAGGGAAACACAGTAAGAAGCCAACAGCGTATCAGAGGGCTGCCTTTTGAAAGGAGCTGTCTGTGGTTCATAAAGAGCTTGGTTTCCTGCCTGTACACTTTCACTATTGGAGGATTTTGAATAGGACAAACACTTGCTAAGGCAGGAAACAGTATTTAATATTTAATGAAGTCATCCACTGCTGATGTTTCACGGCAGATGTGCTCTACTTAGAATGTCAGAAAGAAAATGTAGAGGCAAATGCATTAAAACTTATCAGACATTCTCATAGCCTCTCCCTGTAGGTGTCTCTGAAAAGTAATTACCTTGTGCACAAGATGAAAATAAAATGAGGAAAAAACATTTTTGTACAAAGGTACAAGAAATGATTTTACTGTTGCCAGGAATCATAAGCTCCAAATGCATTATTTTTTGCTACTTTTAGTTTTTTTCCTCCTTTTTTTCAACATGAGTTCTACATTATATATAGGACTTACAGAAGAACAATAAGAGTCTTTAATAATTCATATCTGAGAGGAGTGAAAATAGAAGGGCACATCTTATTATGAGGACATCAAATGGATTACTGATTGTAGCACCTAGAAAACACTCAAAGCCATCGTAGTTCCTGCAGAAAAGTCACATTCTTTTTTTTTTTTTTTCTGTCTTAGAAATTTTTTATATTAGAGGGCTTAAGAAAGAGTCTTGGACAAGAACCTCCTCATTCCTAATGGTTTGTGCATCTTTGGAATTTAAGTTTAAGGTCTTGATATAATTTTGTCAGCTAGCAAGAGAAGACAAGGAAGGAGGGGAAAGAGGAAGGAAATAAATTTGGAGAGCTAAAGGCTCATTTCCCCTTCATGCTAAGTGGATATTTTGATGCAAACTGCAGAAGGTTGTTGCCCCAGGAGCAGTGGTATAAGCAGCATCGGTACAGCGTTGTTGAAAAACTTTAAAGTGTGTGCAGCTTCCTCTCTACCAAATTCTGTCATTTGAATCTGAAATGGCAGCTGTGTCAGAACAAGTTTCCATTATGTAGACCTAATTCCAATTTTAAAATGCTGATTTAAAAAGCTATGTAACTCAGAAATAATCAATCATATTTGTCAGTTTCTTTGGGGAGAGAATACCAGATCCAGAAAACCCAATTAAAAATAAGATACATGACTGAAAAAAACAAAAGAAACATCTAGATGTAATAAAATTTCAGAATACCGAAAAGAAAAATTTAAAGATGCCAAAGAAAAAAGATAAAACTAAGACCTACAAAGAACTGGCTGTTAGACGAATGCTAACTTATCATGTATAGCATTGGATGCCAGAAGATAGTGAAATAATAGCTTTGGAATGCTGAGAACTGACCACCTGGAATTCTATATTCAGAGAGAATATTTTTCAATAATAGAGGCAAAATAAAACAAAATAAAAATTGATGGTTTCACAAGTTCACTAACCAAAAGCCTTGCTAAAAAAATACTTAAAAAAAAAATTGCTTTAAGTAGAGTTTTAAAATTCGGGCAACACACTGTTTACAACAAAACAAAAGAATGCAAAGACTGGGGAGAAGTCCAAGATGGTGGAGTAGGTAAACGCTGTGCTTGCCTCATCCCTTGAATACATCAAAATTACAACTAAATTATAGAATAATCAACCTGGAGAACCATCTGAAGTCTAGCAGAAGTAACTAAGGATATAAAGAAGAAGCCACGTTGAGATTGGTAGGAGAGGTGGAGATGTGAAATGGGCAACCCCAAACCTCCCTGTGGCTGTTGAAAATTGGGGGTATATCTCAGTGTCATGCAGGGTATCAGGCGGGGTCTCAGCTCCTGCTCTCCAGATAAGAATGCAGGATATGGCTAGGCCAAAAAGGAACACCCACGGAGCCATAGATAGGGGAGTCAGACCACTATAGTCTCGCTGGCGGCTGGGTTGGAGAAACAGGAAACAGGAGCCACATGATCCGCAACCCTCACTCTGCTGCTTGCTGGCTCAGCCACCATCTTCTTGCTAGCCCCCATTCTCCTTCTCCTCTCCTCCTTTTGCTAGCGTAGCCACAGCAGTTATATTAGTGGCCAATGGTTCATGGTTACAGCTGACGGCCAACTAGGCACAGCTGATGGCCATCCAATCACAGTTGATGGCCATTTACTACCTGAGCCAGCACCTTTCCATGTGAGGCCAAGAGCCTGGAAACTGTATTCCTCGCTCTGTCCCCACACTCCACCCCTACAGGGTCTCGCCTCACAATCTATGTGACAAGCGTCTTACGCAAGGGGCCCTGTGCGAGGAGCCTGGAGGTGAATGCAATATCCTGGACACAGCCAGGCTCTCTGGACACAACCAGTGTTTCTCAGGGCACCACCAGTTCATCTGGGCACAGCCAGACTTCCTGGGCTTCTTAGGGTACCATGAGTCTCCTGGGCACAGGCAGGGCCTCTCAGGGCACTGCCACTCTCTCTGGGCTCAGCCAGACTTCCTGGACTCAGCCAGGGCTCTCAGGGCACTGCCACTCTCTCTGGGCCTCTCAGGGTACCCTGCTGGAACAACAGTGACTCACAGTCAAGGTGCTTACATATTCTCGATGGCGGCCAGTCAAAACACAAAACAAACATCCGCCAGTTCCACTACATGGTGGTACATTCCCAAACAGTCAAGCGGTCCATTAAATCAGGGATGAAAGGCAATTCTCCGTAGTCCATAGTCATTCGCCAGGGCTGTCCTGGGGGTGAGGGACAACCTTGACCTCACCCTCATCTCTCACGGAGGACTCAGCAAGCGTTTCCTCCTGAAACTACAAGTCCCTCATCTGGGCTGCCTCAGCAAGCACTTCCCAGCCCACAGGGTCGCAACGACCTTTGCTTTCCCCAGCCTATGCTGGTTGGCAAACTGTCCATGGCTTCCCACCCCTCCACGGGGGTCCAGCTCTCCGGCAGCTGCTCCTCCTGGTCTTCCTGAGACTGAGTGTTCATACACACAAACTGCTCCACCACCTTTCGGGGGGCTTTGGCCGGCACCGTACCCTGCTCGCTGCGCCATGTGTCACGCGGGGCGGCCTGCAGGGTCTCTGCTCCTGCTCCCCACATAAGAACGCAGGACATGGTGAGGCCAAAAAGGAACACCCATGGAGCCATAGGTAGGGGAGTCATACTACTATATTCTCACTGGTGGCTGGGTTGGAGAAACAGGAAGCAGGAGCCACACTGTTCTCAACCCTCACTGCACCGCTTGCAGGCTCAGCCACCATCTTCTTGCTAGCCCCATTTTCTGCTAGCGTAGCCATAGTAGTTATATTAGTGGCCAATGGCTCACTGGTTACAGCTGACGACCAACTAGTCACAGCTGATGGCCATCCAATCACAGTTGATGGCCATTTACTACCTGAGCCAGCACCTTTCTATGTGAGGCCGAGAGCCTGGAAACTGCACTCCGGGCTCTGTCCCCATACCAGCCACAGAGGTTTCCCCTTGAGGGAGTGAGGGACCCCACACCAGTCTCCCCAGCCCAGAGGACTTGTGCTGGCAAGAGGAGCTTCCACAACATCTTGCTGTAAAAAACAGTTTCTGACTGTCCCAGTGAGACAGAAGTCTGAAGGAAACTCAGATGTCCTCTTAAAAGGCCCACACACAGCCTCACTCACTCACAGGCACTAACCCTGGGCTCCAGCAGAGGGATGGTGAGTTGGGGGACATTGGAGATATACAGGAAAGGAATGAGTTGTATGGCTTTGGGGTGGACTGGAGGGACAGTTGCTATTTTCCCTGTGTGTGGTCTTCCTCCCATACAGCCAGTAGGTGGGTGCCATCTTTTTTCCCCTGTGTGTTGAGCCTTCCCCAACACCCATGGCCAAATCTGAATCTGAATTGGTCTGGTGAGCTCCACTCACTCGACCCTGGTGACTCACTGAGGTCCTGCTGCACCTAAGTCCGTACCACACGAGGCTTTATCAGTGGCTGAACCTTATGGGAGCCGGCAGCTGGCAGCAGGCCTCAGAGAGGCCTGTTTGATTGCAGAGCTATGCCAGACCTGATATTGGTGGCAGCTATCCTTGGTTTACAGTGTGGACTCTCCCATGCTCCTCCAGGTTTTTAATTTTATTTTTATTTTTATTATTTTTTTAAGTTTGTATTAGCTGTTTGCTTTAAGTACAAAGCAATGGATGAATAGATGCTATTGATATGAAACCACTGGCTTTGCCAATATGTTTTTTTAATGAAGAACAATATCTATTTCTATTGTATTCTTTCATTTTTATTCTTTTCCACGTTTCTTCTGCTTCCCTCCACCCCCACTCTGGTTCAAGCTCTTGTTTCTCAGTTTAGTTGTGTAGGACACAGCTCCCTGCCCATGCTGGTATTATGAGCTTTGTGATGCCCCTGGCTGAGGCAGCAGTCGCTGGTCATTGGTCTCTGGTCATCGGTTGGCCACTCACAGCAGCTCACAGAAGCTCTTGCTGACTGCCAACTGCTCACGATGGCTGCTGGCCACTCATGCTGACTATTGGCCACTCATGGTGGCGCACAGCAGCACACAGCAGCCGAAGGCAGCTTACGCCAAGTTCCGGCTACTCACGGCAGCCCAGCTCCAGGGAGAGCTGTTGTTCACAACCTTAGCTGTAGAGGGTGCACTCACTGGCCCATGTGGGAATCGAACCAGCAACCTCTGCGTTAGGATCACTGTGTTCCAACCACCTGAGCCACTTGGCCGGCCATCCTCCAGGTTTAGCGCAGTCAGCAACCAACTGTGGATTGCTTTGTAGTTCCTACCAGATAGTCAGCCCCTAGTCTGTCACAGGCAGTGGCTGACATTGGCCTGCACCAGAGCCCCTCCCAAGAGTCTCCAGAACCAACATACTTGGGAGTTGGCTTTACACCACAGGAGAGTACCACCCAATTAGCCCCAAAAGCGGCACACACAAAGGGTGGCCTCAACAGGCACCAGAGCCCACTGGGGCGCATCTCACTCATTGGAGTAAACCCCCTGCACAGCAGCTTGTAAGCTGTGGATGTGGCCAAACTCCATAGCCAGTCAGTCTGAGGGTCAATCCAATCCATTAATTGCCAATAGCAATCAAGACTCAATTATAACAGGAGGGCATACACAACCAACACAAGGAAAACTCCTGAGCACCTGGAGCAGGTGACAAAGGAGACTGTGTCACTTGGCCCCACAGGACACCTAATACATAAGGCTACCTGGCCAAGACAAGGAGACAGAGCAGATCTACTTAATACATAGAAACAGAGAAGCAGCCAAAATGAGGAAACAAAAAATACACCCCAAATGAAAGAACAGGAGAAAAATCCAGAAAAAAGGGAGACAAACAACATACCAGAGATGGAGTTCAAAACAATGATTATAAAGATGCTCAAGGAACTGAATAAGAGCTTCAACAAAGAAATAGCAAGCATAAAAAAGGACATAGAAACCATAGAAAAAGAACCAGCCACAAGTGAAGAATACAATAACTGAAATGAAGAATGCACTAGAGGGAATCACCACCAGGACAGATGAAGCAGAGGATCGAATCAGCGATTTGGAAGACAAAGTAGCAGAAAACACCCAGTCAGAACAGCAAAAAGAAAAAAGAATTAAAAAATAAAAGAGAGAGTAGTTTAAGAGACCTTCGGGACAACATGAAGGCTACCAATGTTCACACCATAGGGATACCAGAAGGAGAAGAGAGGAAGCAAGAAATTGAAAACCTATTTGAAGAAATAATGACTGAAAACATTCTTAACCTGGTAAAGGAAATAGACACACAACCCAAGAAGTACAGAGAGTCCCAAACAAGATGAACCCAAACAGGCCCACACCAAGACACATTATAATTAAAATAGCAAAAGTTAAAGATAAAAAAAGAATCCTAAAAGCAGCAAGAGAAAGGCAACTAGTTATTTACAAGGGAGCTTCCATGAGATTGTCAGCTGATTTCTCAGCAGAAATGTTGCAGGCCAGAGAGGATTGGCATGAAATATTCAAAGTGATGAAAGGTAAGGACCTACAACCAAGAGTACTCCATCCAGCAAGGCTATCATTTAAAATTGAAAGACAGATAAAGAGGTTCCCAGATAAGAAATAGTGAAAGGACTTCACCACCACCAAACCAGTACTACAAGGAATGTTACGGGGACTTTTTAAAGACAATAAATAAATAAATAAATAAATAAATAAATAAATAAATGGCAATAATCACATGTCTATCCACAATTACTTTCAATCCTCCAATCAAAAACACAGGGTGGCTGAATGGATAAGAAAACAAAACCTTTACATATGCTGCCTCCAAGAGATTCACTTCAGATTGAAAGACACACACACACAGACTGAAAGTAAAGGGATGGAAAAAGATTTACAGTAGCTAAAATATGGAGGTAGCCCAGGTGTCTGTAGATGGATCAATGGCTAAAAAGGAGGTGGTACATGTATACAATGGAATATTGCTCGGCCATGGAAGGGAATGGGTTCTTGCTATCTGTGACAGCATGGATGGACCTTAAGGGTATTCTGCTGAGTGGAGTATGTCAAACAGAGAAAGACAGATGCAATGTGATTTCACTTATATGTGGAATTTAAAGAACAAAATAAACAAACAAATAAAACAGAAACAAACTCACAGATACAAAAAACATTTTGATGGTTGCCAAATGGGAGGGTGATTGAGGGGGTGGGTGAAAAGGGGAAAGGATTAAGAAGTACAAATTGGTTGTTATAAAGTAGTCATGGGGATGTAGGGTATAACATAAGAAATATAGTCAATAATGTTGTAATAACTATGTATGGTGTCAGATGAGGACTAGATTTATTGGGGTGATAGATGGAGGACAGTTGGAGGACAGCATGAAAGAGGTGAGGGGATTAAGAAGTACAAATTAGTAGTTATAAAATAGTCATGAGGATGTAACATAAACCATAGGAAATATAGTCAATAATATGGTAACAACTATGTAATGTGCCAGGTGAGTACTAGATTAGTCAGGGGGATCACTTCTTAAATTATATAAATGTCTAACCACTATGCTGTACACCTGAAATTAATATAGAATAATACTGAATGTCCAGTGTAATTTAAAAAGGGGGGAAGTTGAAGGGCAATCAGACATCCAAATTTCCAGGTATAAAACAAATAAGTGATGGGGATGTAATATATAGCATGGGGAATATAGTCAGTAATATTGTGATAGTGCGGTATGGGGTCAGATGGTTGCTGGACTCATGGTGATCACTTCTTTAGGAATATAAATATTGAATAACTATGGTGTTCACCTGAAACTGATGTAATATTGTATGTTAGCTATATTTTTAAATAAAAATCTTAAAAAATAAAAATAAATAAATAAAAAGATAAAAATTGTAAAAAGAAAGAAAAAGAGTGCAAAGACTGCTAGAGAATGGGAACAGATACACTGAGTATATCTGAGTAATGATATAGAAGTTTAAACAGCATAATTAACAAGCTTAGTAATGCAATATTGCATGCAACAATTAAAGAACACACTTTCTTCCTAACACATGGGAACATTTTCAAAAATTGATCACCTGGGAGGCCATACAGCTACCTTAGCAGAAACAAAGGACTGTTATGACAAAAACCATGTTCTCTGACAAAATGCAATTAAGTTAAGAAAAACAACTGAAAAAATTCCATATGTTTGAAAAGTTTTTAAACTTCTAAATAACTCTTGGGTCAAAGAAGAAGCAAAAATACCATATGTTAAAAATGGTGAAATACTATGGTACTAACAGGGATATTTATAAACTTTAATGCTTTCATTTAAAAGGAATAGGGTCAAAATTAGGCCACACAGCATCCGACATAAGATACAAAAACAATAAAATACCCAGTAAATTAATCCCAAAGGAAGTAGAATGAAGGAAGGTAATCATAAAAATAAAAGCTAGTGTTAATGAAATAGAAAACAAATGGAAAGGAAAAAACTAATGCCCAAAGTAGGTTTTTTTCCAAAAAGATGTTAAAACAGACAAGTCTCTGAAAAGGTTAATCAAAGAGAAAGAGTGAAAACAAAAAATATTAGTATGAAAGGAAAGTTAACCATAGATACTGCAGAAATATAATAGGTAAGAATGAACCAAGGTCAATTTTAAGCCCATTAATTTGGAACTTTGGATGGACTTGATTAATTTTAAGAACATAACTTACCACCCTGACTCTGGAAGAAATAGAAAATTTGAATATTCTTGTAATCGCTAATGAAATGGAATCAGTAGACAGAAATTGTACAAAGAAAGCTTCATGCCCATTTGACCTCACTGGTAAGTACAAGGAACAATTCATTCCTAACTTACGTAAATTCTCCTGTAGAGTAAAGGCTAGTATACTCTTGATAACAAAACCTAATAACAAGAAAGGAAAATAAATTCTAAACAAAATTTCACTAAGCTGAATCAATCAGGTATAAAAATAAATAATAACATGATATCATGACCTCGATGGTTTTATCTTGGGAACACAAGGTTGTTTTAACATCGGGAAAACAATTCATTGACATCATCACATTAACAGTTTAAAGGGAGAAAATCCTATCACCATCTCAATAGAGAAAAAGAGTCAATAAAACCTTTCCATGATGAAAAGTTCTGCAAATGTTCCATAACCTGATAAAGGACATTAGAAAAGAAACAAACAAACAAATAAACAAAAACCCTACAAGAAGTATCATTCTAACAATAACATATTGAAAGATTTCCTTTATAATAAATAACAAAACAAAGATGTCCTCTCTCATACATCTACATTATACAGGGGAGTCCAATGACTACAAGGCAAGTAAAAAAAAAATGTATGTTTGGAAAGGAAAATACAAACTCATTATTTACAGGTAATAACATTGTCAAATAAAACCCAAATTAATCTACATAAATGGTTGATATTAGTAAGTGTGTGAGAATGTTGCCAGATACAAAATCAATATAGGAAAATTAATTGCATTTCTACATACAAGCAACTATCTGTTAGAAAATGTTAAATATTAAAATATTTAATATTAAAATATTAAATTTTGTAAAAGTAAAATTAAAATATTTTGCATTAAATATAATAAAATATGTGTAAGCAATATGTGGATAAAATTATAAAAATTTACTGCAAAATGTTAAAGACAGGCTACATAAATAGCTTTTTCAAATCAGTGGAGAAAAGTAATGGGCTATTCAATAAGTGGTGTTAGGACAAATGATCATCCACGTTGACAATAGATGAAATTGGATCCTTACTTTCCCAAATACAAAATAATTTCCACATGGATTAAATGCTAAAATGTGCAAGCTGAAACTATATAACATTGAGAAGATGATATAGGAAAACATCTATTTGTAGGGAACTATTTCTTATACAAAATACACACTGTAAAGAAAAGATTGATAAATTTGATTCTATTAAAATTAGGAACTTATGTTTATGAAAAAACACTGCAAAGTGACTGAAAATACCAACCACAGACTATAAAAATAAATTTGTCACATACATAATAGACAAGAAAATGATTATCCAGAATGCTTAGCTCCTGCCTAAAAGGATGGGCTAAAGACATGAACAAGCATTTTACCAAAAAGAAAGTACAAAAGGTTAGAGACAAATGAAAATACATTCAACCTTATTATTAATCAGGTAAGTTGGAATTGCTATCCGTATATATATTATATATGCATATATACATTATATATTATATATATATATATATATATATATATATATATATATATATATATATATATATATATACATACATAAACATAAAGATGAAAAAGCTGAAAATAAAGAAATGAGTAAAGACACATCAGGGAAATACTAGACATTATTCACTTTTTATTCTCTGCCAAGTTTGGTACTGGATACTTTACCTAATTTATTTCATTTAATTTTCAGAACTCTATAAACATAGGTAATGTTCTGATGTTTTATGGATAAGGAAACTAAGATCAGATTGGTTATATGCATATAACTTACCCATAGTTACTAAATTACAGTGAAACCAAACGGAGGTGATATTCAAACCAATTCTCTTTCCACAGCACTATGTGGCCCCTCCTAAGCCACAGGCTACCCCATCACAGTATTCTTGGGGAGTGAGAAGGCATCACAGAGGAGGATGTTTGGAATAAGGTTTTTTTTTTTTTTTTTTCCTGAACATGTTGAACTGCGTGGTTGCCATTCCTATGGTGGTACATGGAATTTAGACCAACTGGTGACAGAATCGTAGGATTTGACACAAGGAGTGAGGGACAAACATGAAAATGCAAAATACTGAAAGGGAGAGTATGGATCCTGTAGCCAAGGAAGACGCCATGGACCAAATAGAAGGGGATATGGTGTGGGTGCAAGGGAGTGTCATTCATAGACATTTACTCAGGCTGCTTTTCTGTCTCAGGAATCCTTTGCATTCTTAAAATTACTGTGACCCTCAACACCTTTGTGTGTGTGTGTGTGTGTGTGTGTGTGTGTGTGTGCACGCGCATGTTTTGAAATTAAAGCTGATAAATTTTTTGAACACAGGAATATACTAGCACACATTTCAGTTAACCTTCTGAGAATGTAGTACAGCATTTTTTTGAGAAAAGTTTAGTAATAGATGTAAAATTATTAAAATGCTTATCTTTTGATCCATGAATAATTCATCCAGGGATTTACCATAAGGAGTAAGGAAACAATCTATGACCACAGATGTGTGTGTGCATGTGTGTGTATGTGTGTTACACAGTACAAGTTATGACTCCCAAAATAAACAACAATATGTTAACTTAGGGAACTGATTTACTATCTGGCAATATTGAATAAAATGTGTTTATGTCTGATTGTGGTCCTACCACTTAGATAAATTATCAAACATCTATAACATCAATATCCTTATCCATAAAATGGAAATAATTGTAATATCTACTTTATAGGGGCGTTGTGTATATAAAATGAGATTATCAATGTCAAATACTTCGCATAGTTCCTGGCATTTAATAAGTCTTAATAAATGTTAGATATTTTCACTATCATTGTGTATGAAATACCATTCAATTGTATAAGCAATTAAAATGGTATTGCATTAAATTTACTCACATCAAAATGCATTCATACCATATCAAGTAAAAGGTTAACAAGACAGCATGTACAGCCTATGTCTATTTTTGTAAAGAACAAAATTTATTAAGAAATTCTGTGAATATATACATAAGTTAACATTGAGGAGTACAGGTTATTTACGAACTTTTTTCTTCTGTGTATGTGTATCTTCTCATTTTTCTTCCTTGGCCCTGACCCGTGTTGTAAAATGTTTTCCTTAGGAACTGCACTGTGTTCTGGCTGACACCAGATGGCGGTGACGCTTGTTAGTTTTCTCCAGAGCTAACACAAGAATGGAACCCACAGTGAGCTGTCCAGGGGCTGAAGAAAGCAACAGCCTCAACCCACAAGTCAGAAAGAAAGAATAGTAGTTTCCCGCCCCAAACAAAAACACCTGCACATTAGGAGTTACCGATGTCAAGATTTCACCCCAGACAATTTTTATCAGATTCTCTGGGAGTGGGTCCAGACATCAGCCTTTAAAAAAAATTTCCCAGGCAATGCTAATGTACAACCAGGGTTTCGAATTCCTGATGCATAAGGAAACAGAAAGCGACCTGATCCTTTGAGGTGCCATGAGGATTGGGAGCAGGTGTGCCTGTTGCTCTCGTTCACTCAAAGGCGTGGTCCTGCTGCCGCGGTGGCCCTCGTCTGTCCCTACTCCACATCAGTGAGCCTCCTTCCCTCCTCCCCCCGTCCCTCTGCAGACTTCTCTGGGAAAGACCTAGGCTGTCCGGTGTCCATTAGCCCTAGAGCACAGATCAGAGGTGAAACTGAGGGGGCCGATGCTCCCCACAGAACACAGTCAATTTCACTTCCTTCAGATGTTTCACATAATGAGTTCGAGATGTTCCACGTAAGAAGGCATCCTTACTCCATAATGCATTCACAAGCCCTGCAAGATAGTCGTGTTAATGATGAAGCAAGTGTCTTACCCACAGATTCCTTCGCAGCCTGTGCGATAGAGAACAGTGCCTGGAGCTTGGGTGGAGGGAATCCTGCAATCTGATTTCCTGTGCTACACAATGTAGGGCAGACAAGCTGGCTTAGAGGGCTTGACAGCACAGGAAGCAGGAAAGGGAGAGAAGTAAGGTTGAGGATGGAGGGTGAGCACCATCAGTTCCCATGCACTGGAACTCTGCTCCCCTTCATTTCCAGGTCTTCTCGTACGACATTCTGGCTGGTCTTTGGCATCTTGCTGAGTTTGCCAGTTACCTGGGTGTGAGTGACTACAGGGGACAACTGTCCCAAGGAATGCAACCTCCTCATTCTCCTAGGGCTTGAGAGTAGAATCACAACCTCTCCTGGGATTTTCCAGAGAACCACATGTGGAGTGCAAAAAGCACACAGTTATATACTGGTTTAATAGGGATTCTCATTTCTGTATTTTTTTTTTGCACTATCATCTTTTCCCTTCAGCGTACCCCCAATTGCTACCGACTCAAGATAAAAAGTAAGAAGGGAAAGTAGAGCCCAGTGATAGAATGTTTTGACTAATGAAGGGTGATTTCCCCAGAAATCTCCACAAAATTTCATTGGTTTGGTTGTGTCATTGGAGACAAAGGAGCAATAGTTTTAGATGCTGCACTTTCCAGGACCACTTCTGGTAGCCCTGTTGTAAATATCGGATGGACCTTCACTTAGAGAACACTGGGGAAAGTTAGCACCATCTATACCAAAATTATCTCTTATTGGAATGTTTCAGTTACCTATTGCTACATAGCATACCAGTCCAAACCGTTGTCACTTAAAACAGCTGTTTATTAATTTTTACCATGTTTGGGGTGGCTGGGGGTTCATCTGCTGACTCTGTGGAGGCAGCTTGGACAGCTGGGTCTTTCTGTCTACTTGATATTTCATCTTGGGCTTCTTCTTGGCCTGATGGTCTTAGGGCAGCATCCTGAGATGATCTGGCATATGGTCTCAGGGAGCACGGGCAGAAGCTAAAAGTCCTCTTGAGATCTCAGCTCTGAAATGTGAACATTAATTCCACTGCACTCAATTAGTCAAGGCAAGCCACGATTAGGAAGATAGACTCCAGCCTTTGATGGAAGAAGTAACAAAACATTCATGGCCATATTTGTTATATCACAGCATTTCTCAACCTGGGCACTAATTAACATTCTGAGGTAATTAATTCTTTGTTAAGTGGGACAGGGATGGGGGCGTGGGCTGTCCTGTGCATTATAAGGTACAGAGGGTGCCAAAAAAATATATAGACATTTTAGGAAAGGAAAACTGTATTAAAATTGTAATACTCACTGTATACCGATAACAAAAGATGAATACAAGTCACGTTTGATTTCTGCAATTACAAGAGGTGCTCAGAGTGGTTACCATCAGCATCCAGACACTTCTGATTACCGCAAACTACTGCTTGAGCAACACTGACTAAAGTGTCCACTTGCATACATTTTTCTGGCACCCCCGGTATTTAGCAGCATCCCTTGCCGCTACCCAATAGATGCCAGTAGCACACTCCCACCAAAGTTGTGACAACCAAAAATATCCCTAGACATTGTCAAATGTACCCTAAGGGGAACAAAATCACCCTCCATACAGAACTGCTGATTTGCTGCATGTTTTTGTTTTGTTTTGATGGATTCTGTCTTGGTATCAACAGCCACTTTTTCAGAACAACAGCAACTCAGACCTGCTTGTATAAGTGAATATTCCCATCTGGACTCAGTCCTTTGGTCGGCACAACCAGTTCACATGCCAGTTTACGGATGGACTCAATGACCCCTCTGCTGAGCAATAGGAAGTACATCATATGTGAAACGCATAAGCATTAGGAAGCAATAAGCTTTGCTTCTTCTCATTTCCCACAGTTACATTCCCTGACCCTTGTTGGGATCTATGGAGCCAGGACAAGCTAGAGATGGCCATCTCTTAAGGGGAAAAGAAGTTCAGTGTCTGGATGGGAATGGAAGAAGCATTTCATAATTCATTGGGATCTGAGTTACCTCAATTTTGTTCACACACATAGAAAAATCTACTACTGGTGACATTCCTGAATCTCATACTTTTGGAATAGCATTTCTTATGGCTGCTCCTTATTATTTCAATAGTAATTTATTCCCAAGCAATTATTAATTTTCAGGTTTTTCTTTACTCCGTTGTTCCCTTTCCTTAAATATTGGAGCGTCAGTATTTATTAGAAAATAACAGGTAATTTTAATATCTCCAAATGCTAGATGCACTTCTGGTTTGAAAATGGCATATATACCCATGCTATAACAACTCAGTTTTTTCCAGCATGTCAGGGCTTTTGTGATGATGATAATCTCAGCTGAGAGGTGTTGCTGACACCATTATTTTTGAAAGAGACTGAAGGACCTGGCATCTTTATGTTCAGAAAGCATCCCATTTAGTAATCGCAGTTCTTTGATGTTGCCAGGAATCACTGAACTGTGAGAAGCTGAGAAGAAATTCATATTTCACAGAAAATATATTTTTGCTCAATAGAGAAGGAACATAATATTGGAGTAGAACTTTCTGCTTATGGGACTGGACACACGGAAAGGCCAATAGTGAAAACTGCCATGGAGACTGCCAAAATATTTCATCCTATGGCTAAGCCCTTTCACTGCTTACTTTATAAATAAAGGGCTCCAAAAAATTAGTTTTCTTTGAAAAAAACACACAAAAAACTGATTTCGGGGAAGTGGAGCCAGGTTGCATGCATTATCTGTGTCTCTAACATAGTTACAGCATTGCCTTCACAGGTCTGGTGAATTGCTGCCAGATTTTAATTGGAATCTACACATGAAAGAGAGAGACTCTTTTGACTGTCTATAAATAATCACGACACAGCGGAAATGTAGCAGCTATAGAAATAGTTACAGCAAATAAGAACTTCCTTTGGAAAGCTGCAAAGTCTTTTTTTTTTCTTTTCTTTCTCTCTTTTCTTTTTACTCCTCATCAACTTTTCTTGTTGGTTCATATATCTGCTTCCTTGTACCTAGAATTATCTCCTATACCGGGTTTGTAATTCTGTCTGTGCAATGTGAAGACATTCTAAAATTTCATTTAGTGAGAGCTTCTCTTTGAGTTAATGGTCAACAAATATGATATTTAATATTTTTTATTTTCTTTATATGTGGGCATAAACCTTAAGGGAAGGAAAATGTGTACCTACTATAGTAATCTATAAGCTAATGATGATAATTACATTTATATAGGGTATCTATTCCACAAAATAGAAGCATTTAACTTATATTGAGCTACTGAGACAAAAACAGGGCTAGTAGGGTCAAATCCTATTACAGTAAAATTGAAGGGACTATTGAAACTATTTTGTTCTGTAAAAGTTATATATCAGTCACTAACTCAATAAACATTGATTGTGACTTGGAAGTAATTTTGGTAAAAATACTTAAGATATTAGTAAAAACCTTTGTTATAAGAATGAGTGGTACCCAATGTGTCAAAAATTCTTGTTAACTGAGAGTTGAGTTTACTCACTGTCTATATCACTTACTCACCCTCCTGCCACTGAAATACTGAAGGCAGTGCAAGGCAGAGGGAGACGGCCCACCGACCTCTGCCGTCAGGCACCTCTGAACCTCCCTGTGTTAGCTGACGTTCTTTAGCTTATAATCACAATAACCAAGTCTAGCTAACTGAAAAAACAAAAACAAAGCAGAAAATGAGGGGAGTGGAAACTGGAATACTCTTGTTATAGCTAACCAAAATAAAACCCAAAGAAGCAAAACAGACTTAGCACAGCAGGGACAGGGCAGCCCCAGGAACTTCAGTGACAAGACTCGCCATCTTCTGTTTGGAGCACTGCTGATAACGTTAAGTGACCCAACCTCAACAGCTCCTAGTCTCTGATTCTCCTCCTTCCACATTTTAAATCCATTGTGGAGAATCTGACTAGCCAACCTCAGGGCAGGCATCTACCCCTGGATCAATTAGCGATAATCAGGAAACCAATGTCATATTGTGTAGGTGTATACACTTTGCCCCCCCCCATCCACCCCCACACTTATTAGGGGTATTTCTGTGGTGAGAGGAATTGTAAGTCAGGCAGTTATGCCAAGTGGTATTTACTACACTCCTTTTTTATTTAACTCCCATGACTGCCCAGATAATATTCGATGAATTATACATCCCTTCCCACTTCATCATCCCTCTTAAGATGCTCTCCTGGAGTCATGTCTCATGCTCCAGGTTTACAACTTTTGTTTTCTCCTATTCAGTTATAACTGCTGTTCCTAATGCTCAGGATTTAGAAGAATGCATCTGGATTAATTCATACTGAGGAGTGAATAACCGATAATCTTTTGCTGAATATATTTTTATTTTTTAAAATTGTGGTAAAATATATATAACATAAATTTACCTTTTGAATCGTTTTTAAGAACCCAGCTCTGTGGTATAAAGTACATTCACATTGTTGTGCAACGATCACCACCATCTATCTTCAAAACTTTTTTATAGTCCTCAATTGAAACTCTATTTATTACCCATTAAACAATAACTTACCATTTCCACCTCTCCCTAGCACCTACTAACTTCTATTCTAACTTCTGCCTCTATGAATTTGACTATTCTAGGTATTTCATATAATATAAATGATACAGTATTTGTTCTTTGGGATGGGCTTATTTTACTTAGCACCATGTTCTCCAGGTTCATATTTAACATGGGTAAGAATCTCCTTTTTTAAGGCTAAATAATATTTCATTGTATGCATATACCACATTTTGTTTATCCATGCATCTGTTGATGGAAACTTGGGTTGATTCACCTTTTCGGCATTGTGAATAATTCTGCTATGAACATAGGTGAATGATTAATATATTTTTTAAGTGTGTCACGTTGATAAGTCAAAGAAAATAATCTCTAGTCATGAAATTTCAGGACAAATCGAAGGGTCGGGAAGTGAGAGAATTAAACGTTCCTTTGCTGCCAAATATTACAACCCACTATCTATTCTAACTCTTCAGATTGGGTGTTCTACATATACTTGTTTCTGTACACTTCAACTGACAAAATACAAGGTAACAAAGCTTTACTGTAAATGGATTTCCTTTATATCATTACAGTTATGGCACAAAGGGTGAAAAGATTCAAATAGATCAAGACACCTAGAAATAATTTTAGTTAATAATTTGTAATCTCCATCTGAGAATACATCATACCTTCCTTACCATGTAATTTTTAATCACCTAACTCCTCCTTTCTTGCTTGTTAACCAAATGCTTTGTAAAATTTTTTAAAAGTTAAAATGGATTTTTTTAAAAAGAAAAAAAATTCAAACTGTTCATTGACTCATTTTATGTGTTATGATTGATGGCAAAAGGAATAGTCTTTGCCGGTGCCCTCATAATTGGTCTTGAAAAATAGACTATTTCTTCGACTAGAAAAGGCAACAAAAGTACATATGTCTTAAAACAAAAAGAAGTCAACTTGGTACAAATTCTAAAATTCAGTGTTTAGTTGATTTGAAGTAAGGACTATCTTCATGGTCACAAATTAACAGTATGTCACTTTTGTAAAACTGGAATATATTCCTTGAATCCTCTCCATATATGGCTACAGGTTAGAGTAGCCTAAAATGTAATGTGCAGAAGGTGAAAGGGAAGAATTTACCATCATTCTTGGAAGGTCATTAAAGACATGGTGACAATAGAATTTCCAGCAGGTTCCAGTTTGTCCTAGGTTTCCTCCATTCTATGTCCAGTGCTTCTTTCCAACTGCAGACCCTATTATCCAACAGTGGCCCCAGGTGGTTGGTGACAGACCTACAGAAGTAGTAACTACACAGAGTCACAGCTCCCCATGGTCCTCCCCAAAAACTTTCCGTTCTCAGTACCATTTTGGCATCTGGACATGCCCAGCTTCTCAGATTGACTGGTTGGTGCCTTCTTCTTTGATCTTCTAACTTACCTCCCAAGTCTGTACTTCCTCCAGCTACTCCCACATTGTGTAAGACCTAATTTTTACATAAATACCTTATTCTATAATTCATATTAGTTTTGCTTTTCGGATTGAACTCTTATTCATGATTATTGGCACTGGAAATTGTTCCAGGGGAAAACAACCTAAAGGATGGGAATCTGGAATAGGTTCTCTGGCTTGATTAGATGTAAAGGCAATGATGGCATGTTTCCAGGGGGCACTGGCTGTCCACAGCATTCAGTGTCAAAACGGTTACTTAAATTATCACTTGTAATCACCTGTAATCAATTACCTCTAGCTGACAAGGCTTTGGGTGATCAAGTGATCAAGTAACAGCAGCCATAAAACATTTTAGTGAAAATAAAGAATATAATGATGTTGGTTGGCTGCTTCTAAGCATGCTAGAGTTTGGAGGAAAAAAATTGAGCCCAGTACTTCAATTTTCCAGCTTTTTAAAGAGCTAAGACTGTCCTTCAAAAACAAACAACCAAAAAAAAAATCTTATTTCCTTTAACCACAGAATTGAGGTTTTTAAAAACCAAACTTAAAGCCTAATTTTGCAGGAGGCTGAATTACAATACAAATTGAATATAAAATTTTGTGGGTCTCCTAGAAACATAAAACCTACCAAGACTAAATCATGAAGAGATAGGAAATCTGAATATTGTAATTAGTTAAAAGATTAACTCAGTAATAAAAAATGTTCCAAGAAAGAAAAGTCCTGGACCTGATGGCTTCACAGGTGAATTTTACTAAACATTTAAAGAAGAATTAATACCAATTCTTCTCAAACTTTTCCAAAACAATTGAAGAAGAGAGTACACTTCTGAACTCATTCTGTGAGGCGAGCATTATTCTGACATCAAAGTCAGACAAAGGCACTTCAAGAAAACAAAACTACAGACCCATATCCCATATGAACATTAATGCAAAATCCTCAACAAAATACGAGCAAACCAAACTCATGACCATATTAAAAGGATTATAAACCATGACTAACTGGGATTTATTCTGGAATTCAAGGATTGTTCAACATATCAAGGATGGTTCAATCAATCAATGTAATATAACACATCAACGGAATGAAAGAGAAAAAAACATAGTCATTTCAATTGATGCAGAAAATGCATTTGACAAAATTCAATGCCTTTTCATGATAAAAACATTCAACAAACTATGAATAGAAAGAAACTACCTCAACATAATGAAAGCCACATATGAAAAACCCACAGTGAACCTCATACTCAATGGTGAAAGACTGAAAGTTTTCCTCTAAGATCAGAAACAAGGCAAAATGGATCAAAGACTTAAGCATAAGACCTGACACAATAAACTGCATAGAAGAAAACATAGGTACTAAACTTATGGACCTTGGGTTCAAAGAGTATTTTATGAACTTGACTCCAAAGGCAATGGAAGTAAAAGCTAAAATAAACGAATGGAACTATATGAAACTTAAAAGCTTCTGCACAGCAAAAGAAACCATTGACAAAATAAAGAGGCCACCAACTGAATGGGAGAAGATTTTTGCAAACAGTGCCTCCGATAAGGGGCTAGTATCCAGAATATACAAGGAACTCATGCAACTCAACAACAAAAAAACAAACAACCCAATTGAAAAATGGGCAGAGGACTTGAAGAGACATTTCCCCAAAGAGGACATACAAATGGCAAATAGACATATGAAAAAATGCTCAACATCACTAATCATCAGAGAAATGCAAATCAAAACCACAATGAGATATCACCTCACCCCAGTCAGAATGACTATCATCAACAAGACAAATAATAACAAATGTTGGAGAGGCTGTGGAGAAAAAGGAACCCTCATACACTGTTGGTGGGAATGCAGACTGGTGCAGCCGTTATGGAAGGCAGTGTGGAGGTTCCTCAAAGAATTACGAATAGAATTGCCATATGACCCAGCAATCCCTCTCCTGGGTATCTACCCAAAAAATCTGAAAACATTTAGAGATAAAGACACGTGTGCTCCAATGTTCATTGCAGCTTTGTTTATGGTGGCCAAGACATGGAAACAACCAAAATGTCCTTCGATAGATGAATGGATAAAGAAGTTGTGGTATATATACACAATGGAATACTATTCGGCAGTAAGAAAAGATGATATAGGAACATTTGTGACAACATGGATGGATCTTGAGAGAGTAATGCTGAGCGAAACAAGTCAGACAGAAAAAGCAGAGAACCATGTGATTTCACTGATATGTGGTATATAAACCAAAAACAACAAAAGAACAAGACAAACAAATGAGAAACAGAAACTCATAGACACAGATAATAGTTTAGTGGTTGCCAGAGGGTAAGGGGGGCGGCGGGTAGGGGGTGGGAGATGAGGGTAAGGGGAATCGAATATAAGGTGATGGAAGGAGAACTGACTCGGGGTGATGAACACACAATGGGATTTATAGATGATGTAATACAGAATTGTACACCTGAAATCTATGTAATTTTACTAACAATTGTCACCCCAATAAATTTAATAAAATAAAATTTAAAGAAAAAAAAAAAAGAAACAAGGCAAGGATGCAAGCTTTCACCACTTCTATGAAACATAGTACTGGAAATTCTAGTCAGAGCAATTAGGCAAGAAAACAAAATAAAAGTTATCCAGTTTGGAAAGGAAGAAGTAAAATAATCTGTTTTGCAGATGATATGATTGTATATGTAGAAAACCCTAAAAATTGCACAAAAAAATTAGAATAAGTTAATTCAGCAAAGTAGCAAGATACAAAGTGACAAACAAATATCAGTTGCATTTCTAAGCACAAAAAAATTAACAATCTGGAAAGAAAATTACAAAAACCATTTCATTTAGAATAGCATCAAAAAGAACAAAATATTTAGAAATTAACTTAACAAAAGAGGTGAGAATTTGTACAATGAAAGCTATGAAACTTTGCTGAAAGAAACTAAAGATGCAATAAATAGAAACACATCTCATGTTTGTGCATTGGACGATTTAATATTGTTGAAATGTCAATACTGCCCAAAGTGATTTAATGTAGTTACTATGATAATCACATAGACATTTTTTCCCCAAGGAATAGAAAAAAAATCCTAAAGTTAATATGATTTCTCAAGGGATTCCAAATAGCCAAAACAATCTTGAAAAGAACAAAACTTGAAGATTCACACTTCCTAATTTTAAAACTTACTAAAAGCTACAGTAATAAAAAGTGTGGTATTGGCATATATAAACCAAGGAAATAGAATAGAGAGTCCAGAAATAAACCCTCATATATACTCAAATCATATTTGACAAGGGTATCAAGACCATTCAATGGGGAAAGGACAGTCTTTTCAACAAATTGTACTGAAAAAAGTGAATATCCACATACAAAAGATGAAGTTGGACTCTTACTTAACATCATATACAAAAATTATTTTAAAATGGATTAAGGACCTAAATATAAGACCTAAAACAATAAAACTCATAGAAGAAAACATGGGGAAAAAGTTTCACAGCATTGCATTTATTGGTAATTTGTTGAATATGACACAGGTAACAAAAGAAAAATGATCTATTGGACTTCATGAAAACTTAAAAATTTTATGCATCAAAGACACTATCAACAGAGTAAAAAGACGACCCACAGAATAGTAGAAAATATTTGTAAATCATATATCTGATAAGGGATTAATATCCAAGATATATAAAACTCAACAACACACACAAAAATCTGATTAAAAAATGCAAAGCACTTGAATATAATTTCTCCAAAGATATATAAATGGCCAATAAATACATGAAAATATGCTCAACATCACTAATAAATAGCAAAACGCAAACCCAAACTACAAGATACCACCTCATACTAATTAGTGTGGCTTACTATCCAAAAAAACAAACAAACAGAAAATATCAAATGTTGGCAAGGATGTGAAGAAATTAGAACCCTTCTGCAGTGTTGGTGGGAATGTAAAACAGTACAGATGTTGTGGAAAACAATATGGTAGTTCCTCAAAATTAAAAATAGAATTACCACACGATCCAGCAATGTCACCTTTGGATACATACCCAAAAGAATTGGGAGCAGGGTCTCAAAGAGATATTTGTACACCCATATTCATAGCAACATTATTCATAATAGTCAAAAGATAGAAGCAACCCAAGTATCCATTGGTGGATGACTGGATAAGCAAAATGTGGAAGACATACAATGGAATACTATTCAGCATTAAACAGGAAAAAAAAATTCTGTAATATGTTACAACATGGATGAAGCTTGAGGACACTATGCTAAATAAAAGAAGCCAGTCACAAAAAGACAAATATTGTATGATTTCATTTATGTAAGGTACTTAGAGTAGTCAAAATCATAGCGACAGAAAGTAGAATGGTGGTGGGCAGGATCTGGGGAGAGAGGAAAATGGAGAGTTATTGTTTAATGGGTATAGACTTTAAGTTTCACAAGTTGAAAAGAGTTATGAGTACGCACGGTAGTGATGCTTGCATAAGAATGTGAATGTATTTAATATCACTGAACTTTACACTTAAAATAGTTAAGATGGTAAATTTTATAAGATGGTAATGTGTATTTTACCACACACAAAAAAGAAAGAAAGAAAGAAAGAAAGAAAGAAAGAAAGAAAGGAAGGAAGGAAGGAAGGAAGGAAGGAAGGAAGGAAGGAAGGAAGGAAGGAAGGAAGGAAGGAAGAAAGGAAGGAAGGAAAGATTGACTAGGAGTAGCAGTATAGCCCACTGTAGAATACTGATAAAGGGATATCTGCTGTGGGCAGAGCTTCAAACAGTACACTCAGGTGTTTATTTTGCCTGGGAGGAGAAATACCCAGAATTATGGCTCTGCATTTATTCAGTGTATGTGTCAGAACTTAGAAAGAACTTGGAAAATTGGTGACAAGAGGATTTTTGAAAAGAGATATATGGATAGCCCTATTTGAATGAGCACAGAGTGTGAAGACATTAATGCTTACCAAAGAACAATTTCAGGATAGGAGGATTTTAATAATCAGGTAGACAAGATGACCAATTTTGTAAATTTCAGTCATCCTCTTTTCCGAGTCACCTCTGTTATTGTCCAGTGGGCTCATGAACAAAGAGGTCATGACAGCAGACACAACAATAAGCCCTCAAAATGGCACCAGGTTGATTACATTGGGCCACTTTATCATGGGAGTTTCCAGATTTTATTCTCACTGGAATAGACACTTACCCTGGATATAGATTTGCCTTCCCTGCTGGAAATGTTTCTGCCAAATCCACCATCTGTGGGCTGTCAGAATGCCGCTTTCACCATCATGGTATTCCATACAGTTTTGATTCTGACAATGTAAGTTTATAGCAAATTCAATGTGACAATGGGTTCATGCATACAAAATAAATTCACTAGTTTCAGTCACCTCAACAGCTGGTCTGAAAGAGTGGTGGAATGGCCTTTTGAAGACAGTCACAGCACTGCTGTGTGGCAACACTTTTCGGACTGAGGCAATATTTTCTAGAATGTGGTATATTATCTGAGCCAGCAACCACTATGTGTTGATATTTATCCTACAGTTATGATTCATATGTCCAATAATGAAGGGATAAAAAAGGAAGTATTTCCTATCACTATTATCCCTAATGACTCACTAGTGAGATTTTTGCTTCCAGTAGGCTGCAAGTTTGGGCTCTGCTGGTCTAAAGATCTTAGTTCCCAAGAAAGGACTGCTTCCACCAAGGGACACAGTGTTAGTTCTATCAGGCTTGAAGTAGAGATTGCCATGTGGCCTTTTTGGGCAATTTGTGCCAGTGAATCTACAGGCAATGAAAAGAGTTATAGCACTAGCTCATGTGATTAATTCTGACTGCCAAAGAGAAATTTGTTTGTTACTACACAATGAGGGAAAGAGGTTGTCTGGAATGTAGGAGATTCTGATGGTGCCTGTTGGGATTCCCATGTCCTGTAATGAAAAATTTTTATGTTTCCTGTCTCTTTTTTGAAGTTCTCTCTGAGATCATTGAGCATCCTTATAACCAGTGTTTTGAACTCTGCATCTGGTAGATTGCTTGTCTCCATTTTGTTTTGTTCTTTTTCTGGAGCTTTGTTCTGTTCTTTTATTTTGGGACATATTTTTTGTCTCCCCACTTTGGCTGCCTCCCCTGTGTTTGTTTCTATGTTTTAGGTAGGGCTCCTATGCCTCCTGTTTTTAGTAAAGTGGCCTTATGTTGTAGGTGTGCTGTGGGACCCAGTGATGCACTCTCCCTGGTGACCAGAGTTGGGTGCTCCAGGTTTGTCCCTGTGTCGGCTATTGTGCCCTCCTGTTGCAGTTTACCCCTGGTTGCTGTTTGCACATCAGTGAAAGGGATTGACCCTCAGGCCCATTGGTTGTGAGAACTAGCTACAGTGGAGGACAGCTGAACCAAAACCCTACGACTAAGGACATACAGAAGAAGCCACCTGGAAACTGGAAAATGGAGATAGAAAACATTAAAAAGAACCAATCAGAAATAAAGAAATAACTGAAATGAAGACTACATCAGAGGACATCAACAGTGGATTAGATGAAGCAGAGGATCTAATCAGTGTTTTAGAAGCTAAGGTAGCAGAAAACATCCAAGCAGAACAGCAAAAAGAAAAAAGAATTCAAAAAAGTAAGGAAAGTTTAAGAGGACTCTGGGATAAATTCACATGATAGGGATACCACAAGGAGAAGAGAGAGAGCAAGAAATTGAAAACTTATTTGAATAAATAACGATGGAAAACTTCCTTAAGGAAATAGACATACGAGCCCAGGAAGCACAGAGAGTCCAAAACAAGAAGACCCAAAACAAACCAACACCAGGACACATCATAATTAAAATGCCAAAGGTTAAATATAAAGAGAGAATCTAAAACACAGCAAGAAAAAGGTAGCTAGTTACCTACAAGTGAGCTACCATAAGACTGTCAGCTGATTTCTCAGCAGAAGCTTTGCAGGCCAGAAAGGATTGGCACACAACACTCAATGTGATGTAAATCAAGGCTCTACATCCAAGATTACTCTACCCAGCAAAGTTATCATTTAGAATCGAAGGACAGATAAAGAGCTTCCCAGACAAGAAAAAGCTAAAGGAGTTCATCACCACCAAACCAGTATTACAAGGAATCTTAGAGGGACTTCTTTAAGATGAAAAAAAAATAAAAAATATGAATAATAAAATGGTAATAACCACATATCTATCAGAAATCAGCAATTACTTTAAATAAAAATTGATAAAATTCTCCAATCAAAAGACATAGGATGACTGAATGGATAAAAATCAAGACCCTTACATATGCTGCCTACAAGAGCTCACTTCAGATTACAAGACATACACAGAGTGAAAGTAAAGGGATTGGAAAAGATATTTCATGAAAATGGAAAAGAGAAAAAGCTGGGGTAGCAGTACTTACAGCAGGCAATATAGACATTAAAACACAGACTATAACAAGAGACAAAGAAAGAACCAGTAATCCTGCTTCTGTGTGTGTATCCAAAGAAACCCAAAAGACTACTTTGAAAGAATGTGTATCAATACATTCATTGCAGAATCATCTACAATAACCAAGATATGAAAGCAACAGGGTGTCCCTGAATGGATGAATGGATAAAAAGTAGGTGGTGTATATAATGGAATATTGCTCAGCCATGGATAGGAATGGGTTCTTGCCATCTGCAGTGGCATGGATGGACCTGGAGGGTATTGTGCTGAGTGAAGTATGTCAGACAGAGAAAGACAGATGCAATGTGATTTCGCTGTATGTGAAATCTAAGAAACAATATAAATGAAGAAAACAGTAACAAACTCACAGATACAGAGAATATTTTGATGGTTGCCAGATGGGAGGGGGCTTGGAGTGGGAGAAAAAGTGGAAGGGATTAAGAAGTACAAATTGGTTGTTACACAGCAATCGTGGAGATGTATGTTATAGCATAAGGAATACATTCAGTAATATTGTAATAACTATGCATGGTGTCAGATGGGTACTAGATTTACTGGGGTGATATACAGGGGCAGGGTGTAAAAGGTGAAAGCATTAAGAAGTATAAATTGGTAGTTAGAAAATCATCATGGATGTAAAGTAAAGCATAGGGAATATAATCAATAATATGGTAATAACTATGTATAGTACCAGGTGGCTGCTAGACTAGTCATGGGGATCAATTCTTAAATTATATAAATGTCTAACCACTATGCTGTGCATCTGAAATTAATATAAAATAATATTGAATGTTGACTGTAATTGAAAAATTTTAAAAGGAGGAAAAGGTGAATAAGAGGTCCAAATTTCCAGGTGTAAAACAAATGTCTTGGGGATATAATGTATAGCATAGGGAATATATAGTCAATGATATTATGATAGCATGATAGCAGAGACAGATGGTTGCTGGACTTATCATGGTGATCATTTCTTTAGGTATGTAAATGTTGAATAACTATGGTCTACATATGAAATGCATATGATATTGTATGTCAGCTATATTTTAACAAAAACTTTTAAAAAGGAAAAACACCCAAAAAACAAAAAACTACAACAACCTGACATAGGCAGGAGTGCTCCTGGCAGGAATGAAGATTTGGGTCACCCATCAGGAAGGGAATTACAACCAGACAATGTGCTGGCTGAAGTTGAAGGGAATATGAAATATGAAAACTTTTTCTTTTTTTCTCCCACTCCAGCTCTTCTTTTGTCTCAATTAAGGTATGTTAATAGTGGTTAACCTTATTACCCAGTGTGATAAATTACAATGAATGCTGCTGCCAAGTGCCATCCAAATAAAAGGCAGGGATCTTCAGGACAGGAAGTGGCACATTGAACCATAGCAACGGTGTGTGACAAATTTCAGCTTGTTCGATGCAGTCAGTGGGGTGTGAGCTACCATTAAACAAAGGTGTGTTTTAAAGTGTGCCATAAATCATCCTCCATCATGACAACTTCACATATCGCTTCTGGTACGGCAATTTCTGTCAAATAAAAACATTACAATGTGTCATCCACCTTATTCACCAGATCTGGCACCATGAGACTCCTGGCTCTTCCCCAAAGTCAAAATGATTCAGGACATGGAGGCAGCCATGACAGCACAACTAAAGACACTCACGAAAGAGGACTTCCAAAACTGCTTCTGAAAGTGGCAAGAACGATGGGATAAGTATGCTTCAAGGGGAGTGTTTGAGTGGGATTAATTGCAGTGTGTCTTTCACTGTAATAAATTTTTTATTTAAGTATTCATCATAATTTTTTATCATATCTCATATACCTAAATATTTAAGCTACAAAATAGCAAAGGTGACTTAAATTCAAGGGGAGTGAACATCACTCAAAGAAGAGTGTACTGAATTTATATTCTCCTTTGTAGAGAGAGTGTTAGTATGTTGTCAGTTGTGTAAGAGACAGTTGTATCCTGTTGGGTAGAAGCGTGGATTTCTTATGTCTTTATTTAGAAGTTAAATATGGTTAAAGGAGTGTATAAAGATGCCAAGTTGACAATAGATGGACTCTGGTGTTCTTTTTAACTGTGTCAACTTGGTTAGGTTTTTAATCAAAATATAGTGCACTGTATGATTCTCAGTTAGAGTTGGCCAAAAAGTCAGTTTGAAGAAGGAGGAAGCAAAGCAGTCATTACTCTTGGAAGATTAGATGAGGCTGGAGCAGATGCAGAGCTGCCAATGGGGTCCAGCCTGCCTTTGCTCTGCTCCATCCCACATCTGGCTCATCTTCCTGAATGATGACCATTTGGAACCGTAGCAGCCTCAGACCCTACACCAGACACTTGGTGGTGGAACCACAGAGCTGGTCGTACAGAGGCATAGAAGACTACTGTGCTCCAAGGAATCTTCAATGTGTAGTGCCACTTTGATGGCTAGGCATGTTTGGCTTCTCAGGTTGTGACTCCTCTGATACTCCAAATTCCTTCCTGGACCTTCCCTTCCCCCAGTTCTTCCTACAACCATGCAAGGTCCCCTTCCTGTATATAATCAATCCGAGGACTCATAGTACTTCTCCTTTCTGATGGCACACTGACTAATTCAAAATGCTATTATATATCAAACCAAATGAAGGAAGTTTGCATAGTGAGTGATTGAAAGAAGAGTGACTTCTCTAGGAAACATAGATAATAGTTGACGATTATAGTACCATTATTGGCTAGTAATAATAGCTGGTATTTACTGAGCATCTACTCTATGCCAGACCCAGGGCCTTATAGATCTTATATCATTTATTCCTCACAAAAACCTTCTAAGGTGGGTACAAATATCATACTATTTTGCAGGTAAGAAAATGTAGGGCTAGCTCACAGCTGAAAATGCATGTTATTGACAACTATGATATATACATATATATATATGTATACATATATATATAATGCATATATATAATGCATATATATACACACATATACATATAATGCTTCCACTTGTCACATATTAAAATTATTTGTTTACATATCAGTGTCCACCACTAGAGTATATTTCAAGCAGTACATCCTGTTTAATATCTTCATTGTTAAAACAAGGTCTGAAAAGTAGAAGGTTTATGATAAATATCTGCTGAATAAATGGACAAATAAAACGAATAGTGGTGAGAGATGTGGCCGGCATTAGTACTTCTGATCAGTAAAAATTGGCAGTGATTCTTGCAATGGACATTAATTCATGTTTCCAGGAAGTAAGCCTAGCTGCATAAAAGAATTCAGAAAGAACACAGAGTGAGTTTATGCTATTGATGGGAATAATGGTGATAAAAGGTAAGGTTTATTATCTAGATTACCTCACATTGTGAGTGGGGGAGGAGGAGGGGCGTACAGTCAGGGCATTCATCTTAAACAAAAAGCATGCAATACCTTGGAACATGGCATTTATTTTTACCTTAAGGAGTAATGCATCTATTTAACAGTAGGGGGAGCAAGATGCAGAGAAATCTAAAATTTTAGACCACTAAAAAAAAAAAAGTGAAGATATCTGAGTCACCTAGAGATAAAAGCAAGAGAAAGTGATTTTACACAAAGCAGTCGGAAAATGGGTGTTGATATATTTTCAATACTGACTCTTATATTTAAAATGGTTTTGAAATTGCTCACTAGAGCTTTCGCATTTTAGCGCACAGTTTCAGGGAAGATTCAGCAATAATCAATGTAGGTATTCAATAAGGGTAAAACAGGATAAATTGATTTTAATCTAAATTAATTGATTCCTCCTTTGACAGTGGTAAAATTCTCACCATATTTGTGCTAATTAATCTAGCATTGAACCCTTTATTACGGTACGGTCTATGGAAAACCAAAATTGAAATGAAAATTAATGATAGTATTTAAATGAAATTCCCTAGGCATAATATAGTGTAATAAGATAAAATTTGTGATGCTATTGCTAGGTTATGTGAGCAAGGCTTACATTCTGCCTTGAAAGTAAAAAAAAAATTTATAGACTAGTTCTATGAAGACTAGAGAAAATCAAGTTCATTTCAAATGTATGACATCTCCACAAATGAAGTTTATGGTATTACACTTTGAGAAGAGTTCTTTGAATACTCTCCATAGCAAATATACCCTTAAAAATACTCTCAGCTGGCATCAGAACAAACATAACCTCTTTCAAAATCATTCTGACCATCTCCGAATTTTCTAATGAAGAAAAAAATAGCCTGTATATTCAAACTGAGCAACTTAGTTTTGTAATGAATTATTCCTATTTTATCTTAATTTAATTATGCAAATTTGGTCTGAAATCAATCTCAGTGCCTGTAAAAAAATAAAGACATGTGTTTGGGTCACCTCATGTTCAGAGTTTTTTTCTAGTCTCATTATGCCGATTTGGCAAGGCCCAGAGCTCTAAAACATTTAGGTCTTCACTTATGTTCATAATGTAGGCATAATGGGAATATAAACCATTTGATATGAACCCAAAGCATATAAAAACTGACCATGGAAATCATCATTGAGTCTTATGCATCTGCTTTGACAGTATAAAAATAAGCAAGTTTATTCCTAAATCTGGGCTATGACAGAATTCTATGATAGAAATTAAGTTTTGGTATTTGTTGATTTTCTAAAGTTTGTAGTCTATGTCATAAGAACTATATCTGCTTTCAATCAAGGGTTTCTTTACTATGCTATGCTTTCTTAGTATGACATTTTTGTTCACAGAATAGGCAGTAAGTTATAGAGATGACCTTGCGTTATGTTTCAATGGGTTCGTTGATACACACACACACACACACACACACACACACACACACATCACACCTCTGAGATCTTCAGTCAGTAACTTTTGCAACTCAAAATCCCAGGTATCCTTTCACTTAATACTTCTGTCATCAATCCTAATTTTTTATTTCAATAGCCTGATTCCCAAATCTATAATTCCAGGCTGAGATCAAGAAATCGATCCCAGGCACTCATACTATTTTTAATACATTACGCAAAATGTTCCAGATTTTAAGATGCCCTCTGGCTCATCTCAATAATCTCCCCTTCCTCTGCCTTTAAGTTTGAATGGAATTCTTATAAATCAAAAGATACAATGGCTGGATAATTCATTCTGAGACTCAACCTACTATTTTATTGCTGTCTTTCTTCTATGAATTAAATATACTAAACTATATTTGGCAAAGCATTAAAGTATAGATCTGCATTGCTGTTGAACTTGTTCTTCCTAATGTGTATAAATAAAATCATGGAAGAATGAGGCAGGCCTGTGGCACTTCTGGGACCTCATCCTTTTCAGTGGCTAGAAAAGGCTCTGAATTCAACCACCAGCTCCAAGGACTATAATCCAAAACAGCCTATTGGAATTGGAACTTACAATTTTCTTCCAAATGACTGTGGGAGCATGGCTAAATAACTATACATCTCAACCATTGTGTAAACCAGTTTAATTAACATTTTTCAGGCATGTCACCTTTATACAATTGCTAAATTTTCAAAAATTATGTTGCATTAGAAATCGCCATACATCGACTTGGATTTTTTTTGCCAATGGCCCTATCATGCCTGAACTAAGTCTTTCTTTTTTCTTTTCATACCACTTTATTTATTTATTTTGCTATAATTTGGTACTTCCACTGAAGATGATTCATACTTACAGATTGGCCAGATGCTCTGTTCAATTTATTTGTTATGTTTATTTAATTGCTGGCGTTTTTTTCCCCCCAAGCAATTATAACATCATTAAATTTCTTTTTTATTCACTTTATAACAAAAGAAATCTTGGAAATCATTTATTCTCACATCTTAACTTAGTCAAATATACCGTAAAAATAAAAGCAAGTTTTAGTGACCAACATCCATGGGACTTAGGAATGAGGAGGTTGCAAACGTGCACTTTGTGTTTTGGATTTTTGGAAGTGCATGTTTCAGGAAGATACCATTCAATTCACTCTTTATTTGAGAAGATATAAAAAACTGCATGCAAACAATTAATATATTATTGGTAAAGTATTCACTTTTTGGACTCTTGTAACCCTATTATTATTATTGTTATTATTATTATTATTAGTATTATTATAAATGCATTCATTTTTTCTAACGTGGTAATCCTGAGTAAGACTAATAAACCAAGAAATGTTTTCAGGCATGAAGCTGGAATGAAATTAGGAATACAAATGGAAGAAATTATACGATCAAATGCACAAGCACTAATGTAATATTTTGTGCTCCAAACACATTGAGATGTGTGGTTATATAAGAAGGATTAGCATTTAGGTCACCAAATTAGTCATTTGAATTTTTTTGTTTTATCTATCAAGAATTCTATTTGCTTCCTGACATCATTTACCATGTCATATTAACTATAGCATTTTATCCACCACCATTTCCAAATTTTGAACTGCTTACCAATAAATATATCTCTACGAAAGATTTATTTAGTGGCTCTGATAATAAAATTTCAATTAATAATATCTGGTGAAGCTTATCTGTAGGAAAAGTGCTTTTGCAAAATTCTCATTTCTGTGGATTAGAAAAAAAGAATGAACACATTTTATATTTGTGTCTTGACTGTATTTATGTATTAAAAAGATTTTGAAGAAATTAAAATACGGGGAATTCAAAGAAACAGAATATTACCATTTTTTCACTTTAATAAAATATTCATTTTGCAAAGTAGATATTTCCCCCTATCTTTTAGTTTGCACCTTTGTGTGTAAATGAAGTATTAGACTGGATTTACACAGTGCCAAACCAGCATTCTAGTTCAATGTGGTTTCAGTGAATATCCCCGAATGACTGGCTATTTAGAAATTAAAATGCATAGTCTTTTGGTGCCAGTCCCTAAAAAATACTCATACATTTCTCATACATATTTGCAACTAAATAATCTTTCCTTTTGCTATGAACATGGATGTGAGAAAAAAATAGGAATGGGATGCTTTATTAACAAAGATAAATTATTTTTGCTCAGATATCAACGATGTTGCAAACTGATATAGAGATGTGTTTAGTTATGATGTCTGTCTTCTATAAAAATGCCCTGTGTCCTGATAAAATAGACTCCAAGTTTACGTGGTTTACAATCCTCACAGCACATTATCCACAATGCTGGAAACATATAAACAGCATTGCCAAGCGGCAGAGTCCCTACCCACTTTTATCCCTTCATACCACGTATAGAGGAATAATTTCCAGAACTTGAACATTTACATTAAATGCCCACTTTAAAGCAACATATAGTTCAGCAAAACTCATTCTTGCCTATAGCTAGCTTAGGTCCTCAATAAGAATACTGTTTGTTAGTTCCATGTACAGATACTTCTCAGTTGAGAAGTCCTGCTAGTCCAGGGCAATTATGAAAGTGATATAATGAAATTATCTCATGGTAGGGAATATATATTTTGAATATTTTAATACCCAAGTCACTTTAATCTTAATTCCAGATATGCTTTTACTACTTATAAAAGAAGATATCTATTGATAGACAGATGATAGTTATTTTTGTTTGTTTTATTTTTTCAAAATAAACACCTCACTCTGTCTGCGATTGTAGGGATACTAGGAAAAAGACAAATATAAGTTGTCTTATGATGATCTATCTTATTAAATTGTGTTTTGCCTCCCTGCAGTTGTTCATGCTGGTTCCACTGTTTGACACACCTTTCCCACATTTTTTGTACCTGGCTGACATTTTCTTCATTTTTCTAGATTCAGCTATAGGATCCATATCATAACTTTCTCATGATTCTTACATTGTATTGAAATTATTAGTTATGTGCTTGGGTCAACAACAATACTACTGCAAAATCTTACTGTCTGGAATTGTGTCTTGTTTATAGTTTAATCCCTTCCACCTAGCACAGTGCCTACCTGACCCATGATAGGCCGTTAAAAATATATCTTGAATTGATCCAAAAATGAATCATGTATTTTATCAAAAGGGCAGTAGCTTCAGCTAATGCTATTTCCTCATACAGGTGAAATTATTTTCTTATGTCTATAAGAAACATAGTGATAAGGCAATTATCACAAAAACACAAAGCAATGGCCAAAGTCCTATACTGAGACAAAGTAATGTTTTTTTTGCCTGTCTGGCTTCCAATGACCTAATACATTAGTTATGACAAGTAACTTGCATAGTTTCTTCCTTCGAAAGTATAAACGTAGTTTAAAGACACTTGAGTTTCTCAACATAAAAGCAATTCTTTGTAAATTTGCCCGGTGTAAATTTTTCCGTTACTAAACATTATTGGATGTTTCGCAATTTCTAGTATCAAGTGGATTTGTGTCAATGATACAATGTTATGCTGAATTTCTTAAATATTGAAAAAGATACAAACTAATGTCCAACCATATATTTGCTTAAAGAATATTTTCTAAGGAATAAAAGTTACTGTAATGTTTCATTTTGTGACACTTGTCTATATACAAATTATCTACAAACAAGAGGAACCACATACTCATTCATGAAACAAAAAGCTTTCCTGGTGACTGTAGCCTAACTATCTTTTGTCTCTGTTCAGAGGATTCTGTTTCTTCCACCTCTGGGTCTGTGCCCTGTTTTCCTCCCTTGTGATTGACCGTCAATCTTCTTGCCCTTAGTGGGACTGGGTGACAGTATGGGGTCAGAAGAACAGCCAACGCAGCACAGGTTATTGAGACAGGCACATGCTTCATGATACTCCAGGTGAATCTGCATAAGCTTTTTTTAGTCTTTTGATGGCAACATCAAGAAGAGAAAAGCTGTTTTCTTAGAAATGGATCAGCCAAACATCCTGCTTGTCCTAGCATTGTTGATGGGTAAGGGTTGGGAGCCATTATAAAGTTGAATAAATATACAGAGGGTGCCAAAAAAATGTATACATATTTTAAGAAAGGAAAAAACTGTATTAAAATTATGCTGATGGTAACTCTGAGCACCTCTTGTAATTGCAGAAGTCAAATGTGAGTTGTATTCATATTTTGTTATTGGTATAATTTGCATATTACAATTTTAATACAGTTTTTTCCTTTTTTAAAACGTGGATGTGGATACATGTTTTTGGCACCCTCTGTATTTTCAGATGGTAGAAACCCTAAAGTGCCCCTGGCTTGGAGGTGAGGACTGAATTCCCAGGATGGTAGCATTTATAACTCCTGCTGTGGTTCATGGCCATAGGGATCAAATAGCAGCAGCCCAGCTTTTCTAACATCATAGAGCAATATAATAGATGGCACACACAAAATAAGCTGTCATCAGGTATATGCAGAGTGGCAGGTAGTTGTTGACTCAAGTTGTTAGTGTAAATGGTCTCTTCAATTTGTGGTGACTGACTGTAAAAAAAAACATAATTTTCATATCCATGTAAAGTTATTAATTTTGAAAAGAAAACCCTAAAAGATGATTTCCCTAGAGAGAGAAAAAAAATGTTTTGGAATGCTTTTCAGAGTTAGTCCTTCAAAACTTAGTCTAAATATTCACCCAGTAATTTTTAGCCAAATAAATAATTAACTAACTAACTAAATAAATAAATAAATAAAATAATAGTCTGGGTCTATAGAATACAAATGCCACAAATATAAATTCTATTCTTTATTTGACTGTAAAATGTATTTTTGTATCTTGACAAAAATACTTTTTTTCTGATCACAATACCAAGCATATACTTAGTTTGTTCTAATTTTATGTTGTTGGAGGTTTCTTTTTAAAGTTCTCTAACTCAACAGAATATTTAAAAACTGCATCTTTAAAAAGAACCCAAAGTGACTAAAGAGAAAACTAGTGTAGAAAAAAGCTTTTGTCTAGACAATTTAAGTAAATCCACACGTGTCTGCTCTTCACTTCAGGTCCCCAGAGCCTTTCTCCCTGTCGGGATCCTCTGACAGAAAGGGACCGGGATGGCTGGGGCTAGCCTGGCCTTTCTGATGCAACCAGCCTCAGTAAGTGGAAATGGAATAATCATAGCCAAATACAGCCAAGTGAGCCAGCTTGGGAACTCATTAATTGTTTTGTAATATTTTGATCATGGGACCATGAGGAGCAGGTATCTAGTTCTCATTAGTTCCATGTTCTATCGGGAGCATTGAAGCAGACTAAGTCCTCGTTTTTAAGGTTTTTTTTCTTTCTAATATACCTAAATTATAAAGACTTTTCAGTACAGTACATTTATGGTTGTCCCTAACAACTGAGTAGTAATTTAGCCTATTCATTACTTTTCTGTATTTTGTCTTAACAATAGTAGTTAACATTCACTGAAGGTTTATTTGTGCCAATTGTTTTAAGTTCTTTAAGTGTATTAGTTTATTTGGTCCTCTTTAAATAATTAATTCCACAAGCCAGGTGCTATTTATTATCTCCATTTAACAGATGTGGAAATGCAGGTACAGTGGTGTGTAAGTCACACTTCAAGCCACCATGCTATGTTGCCTTACACTTTAGATTTTCAACATAACATTATTCTGCTAATAAAAAGGAAGGTCAGTCATAACGACTCTGTTTAGCAATTGATTCCATTTTAAATAAAACTAAAAAATGTTTTATAACACTCTATGTGTTAAGCCTGTTATAAGCTTTCTACACAGGTATTATTTCATTTAATTTTTGCTCCAGTGCTGTGAGGAAGGTACATTATTATTTCCATTTTATGGGAAAGGAAATTGAGACACAGAGAGGTTGAGTAGGTTTCCTGTGGTCACCAGCTGGTATGATAGAAATTGGGGGAGGGGGGCATTGCATATGCCAATTATTGCAATTCTTTTAACATTTTAGTCCTTCCATTGCTCTTTGCCAATTACTATTTCTAATTTTTAGCAATCTCATTCATAAATAATGAGTGATGGGAAAAGATTCCATGATCTCTAAGATCTCTTCAAATAGTCCTATTGATTTGGTACAACAAACCCTGCAAATTCGCATAGATAAAAACCTTGTTTATGCCAGTTTGAAGACTTAAATGCAAACTCTAGCTGTTAAGCTAGCTGTGTGTTCTAACACTTTTCTGCATATCTCTAAGAATGCTTTCTGGAAAAGGATCTAGCAGGAAGCTAAAAATGTAGAAAATATTTTGATGATTTCCAGAAACACCAACTTCAGCTCAGCATCTGCCAACAGGTTCAGATAATCCTTAACACTGTGTAATTCCTTGCTCCACCATTCATCAGCTATATGACCTGGGCAAGTACTCCATCATTCTGACCTCAGTGTCTTTCTCTGTAGAATGGGAATGATAATAATCCTACTTCTATAGAGTTGCTGTGAGGAGTAATTGAGATAATATGTATAAAGCATGTAGAACAGACCTTAGCCCAAGAAAAAATTTAGCATTATTACTGCAGAAGACCTTTTCTCCTAAGAAAGTGAAGATCATGAATTGCTCTGGTCATAGTTGCAGAGGATTCCTTCTGAGATCTGATGAGGGCCCAGTTTCCCAAGATTTGGAAAATGATCCTTTTTTTTATCTTCAGGAACAAAAACATCCAGTTAAATTGCTTGATGGTTAAGATAGATATGAGTTGATATTAACTAAATTAGTTTGTTGAAGTTTCCTAATTTCAGAGGGCCTGTGTCCAATATGATCAATATGAGCTAACAGTTTTATTTAATGTGATTCAATTAACCAGGCAATTGGTATCATTAGGTCTAGGCAATTGGTTGGACTGGATTTCCTCACATTTCTAAGGGATATATATTATTCTGCCTACTCCTCTTTAATTAAAGAGGTAGTAGCTTTATTTTTGCTAAATATTTTAATGCATTTTCTGAGGACTTAAGTCAGCATTTTAGAACACTAGAACCTGTTTTTCCTTTTAAACAACTCTTCAACACAGTATATAAATTACCCAGTAATTTAAACAACTCATCATATAGTATACAAATTATCCAGTATGCAAAGTACTAAAGAAAGCCTAAGGAAATTTGAATTTGTGTGTGTGTGAGTGTGTGTGTGATAAAACAATTGAGATTGTTGAAATTTAACACTACTTGGAAATATGATTACACTAGCTTTTCACTCTTACTAGTGGAAACTTGCTTTTGCTATACAGAAGAGCCAAATTAATTAATCCATAGCTTTACAGTGAGTTATTAGCTTAATGCAGATCCAATCTGGGAACAAAGTAGGTCCTTTTTAAATTGATTACAGAATGTTAAACACAATGGTAGTTTATGAAGTATATTCACTTTGCAAAGTTGTATGTACAAATATTATATTTATATCTGGGACAAAACAAATACCCTGAATTTACGTAAAGCTTTCAGAGCTGAAGGCAATCACAGAGATTACATCATCCACCAGAGGGCCAGAGGGATTAAGTGATTTGCCTAAGGTTATGGGGATAATAAGTAGATATTTCAGATTTTAGCCAAGGCTTTCTTGAGCTCAAATTGAGAGAAGGCCCACTCTTCTACGGCATGAATTAAGACATCATATTATAATGATTATAATTACAATAACCACCATTTATTGAGTACATACTCTGAACCAAGTACTCTTTTCGGCTCTGCACATATAACTTTTTGTCCCCCACCTCATAGCTCTATGAAGTATGTCTAGTTGTTTCCATTTTATAGATTGGATGACTGAGACTCAGCATTTGTGACTTGTTCAAGGGTCCAGTCTCACTCCTGATTCTGCACTCTTTGAGCTGGACCAACTGCTTCACCCATGGGGACCAATATGACCACATCTTTGACTGGATTTTCCTTTAAAATTGGTATTTTAACCTCCTGCAATGAGAGCCTTGGCTGTGTGCAACTGCAGAACTTGTATCCAAATGCTGAAAGGAGGTGATACCAGTCCCGACATTCTCAGCTCACACTCAAAGGAAGAGGGCATCAGAATGGTACATTATTTGTCTATGGTTCTTGAAAATTAACTAACTTAATAAAATCAAGTGTAAACAATCTACCAAATTATTAAAACATCACCTTGGGCCATGGATTCAAGATTGTGAACCTAAAATCAAAAAGTAAATAGTCAACTCCAAGAGGATGAGAAGGGAATATTAAGCCTGGTGTTCTGTAAAGTAATACTTTGAGGTAAACTAGAAGTATTACAGAAAATTACTATTTATTTAATGTTTCATTCTATTTGAAAAAGCAACTCCCAAATGATTAACACTACCCTATATTTAAAAAGTTAAAAATATACTGGAAATTGAGTCATGATGGCGCTGAGCACGTTGGGGACAATAACTACAATCATAGTAGCTGTGCCAGAGCAAACATTTTAGATTTATCAGCTGAACTGTTAAATGTTTAAGGTGTATTAGAAGCATTAGTTCCAAGGCAAAATGAGGCGATACTATGTTTAACTGTTTGTTTGGAAACTTCTTTTATTAAAAAATATTTTTAATATTAATGCTATTTTCAATACAGTTGTGATAATACTCAATAAAGTATCGTGTACTTGATATAGTGAATTTAGGAAGGTAACAGTCCACCTAGATGTAGCAAAATGTAAATATCCTTTTAAAAAATAAAGAGGCCTTTGAGCAGTTGGATGAGCAGAGTGGGGTAGGCAAGGAAAGTGCTCTTTCCTGACATACTCATGCTTTTGACTTTGACTTCATTTAGTAATAGCAGTTCTGAGAGAACTGAGACAAATCCTTCTATGCTCTGCAAAAGCATAGGAGAAAAAAAGCTTGTCATTCACAAGCAGCTATGGACAAAACCAGCGTCAGAGTACAGGGGTTAGGGAAATTAGGGATCCAAAAAAAAGTTGGAGTAAAGTGCACAGTTACTGTCAAAAATATATTATTTTGATCCTAAGAAAATTAAGAGCATTTTGTCTAATGAACTAGATTGCTGACCTTTTAATACATTTGGTTTTCATGGAACATACAATCACCATCGGACATAAAAGACTAGTTTGCCTTTTGTAAAAAAATTGCTTGGAGCTATATACAGGAATCTTGTCAACACAATTCAAGGATAACATTCTGCAGCTCTTTGGGTATTGTATGATTTCCTCAGATAAGTCCACAAGGAAAGACGAATCTGTTAAATTCACTGATTCAAGTGGGCATTTCTCCTATTTTCTCACTCCTCTCTTCACTCTCCCCACCCCCCATCCTCCGCAACTTTTCCCTAAATGCCAGTACTTTCCAGTTCTCCATCCTCTGCCCCTATGGCATGAGACCGGGAAATCATGAAAAGTTTCTCCTTGTTCGTAAATTGCCTCTGCAACGGCTGAGGTGGCAGGTCCATGGGTGGCCCTTGGCTGGGATCTTCTAGGGGGCTCTGCTCCTCTGCAGTCAGAGGGGTGGCGACCTCACAGTCTTGACTTTTACTGGCTATTGCGTCCACAACCGACTCCAAGGAGGTGCCTTCCTCCTGTAGGGGGGTGTAGCCCTTATTGCTGCAGGATGGGTCATCGGACTGGGAGCTTGGCGAGTCCAGCCTGGCAGGGGGCGAGTCCTTCAGCCGCTGATGGGGTGAGGGAGAGGCAGCTTTGGCCAGAAGGTTCGAGTCCAGGTCCGCGCTGCGAGTGAAAGGCTGGCGCTCGGGGGACAGCGGCGCCCGGTAGTCCGGGAGCCCGCTAGTGCTGCGGCGCCGCAGGGCCGCGTATCTGCCGGTCCTGGGTAGGCGGCCGCCCTGCCCCCTGGCGGTGAGCGCCGCCGCTGCCGCGCCGTCGTGCTCCTCCAGTTCTCCTCTCGCCAAGCGCGCACCGTCCTGGTCACCGCGCAGGTCGGTCAAGCTCAGGTGGAGATCGCCTCGCGGGATCTCCCGTGAGCCGCGTTCCCCAGGAGGCCTCTGCCAGCTGCAGCTCGCGCCCTCTGCGTCACCATCCCCGTTGCGGTCCCCTTGCAACGGTAGCAGCGCGAAGGCGCTCAGTGAAGAGCCCACGAGGGAGCTGGCGGTGCTCTGGCGCCCCCAGCTCTCGGGTGGGCTGCAGAGCGCCGGGCTGCTGCTACGGCTGGCGGCGGCGGCGGCCACAGCCGCAGCGGACCGGCGACCGCTGGCCACGCCGGAGCGCTCGCGGTAGATGCTGTACACCGCCTCCGCCAGGCTCGGCGGCTCCCGCGGGCAGCGCGGGGAAGAGGCCAGATCCGGCGGGGACGCGGTGCCCCTGGCCCCGCTGCCGACCCCTCCCAGTGCTGCGGGGTGGGACCACGAGCCCCTCGCTAGCATCGCAGTCGCCCCGAAGGCGTCCCCGGCGCCGCCGCAGCTCCCGGGCTTCAGCTCCAGGCCCCGCGACTGCACGTAGCTGAGAAAACCGTTGAGTGGCGCGGCCCCGGGGGGAGCCGAGACGGGGACCGAGGACGAGGAGGGGGCGGCGGCGGTGGCAGCCGCGGCGGCCGCAAGGTCTTTGGCACGGAGGCTGTGCACGTCGATGACCGTAGAGTAGAGATCCCGCAAGTTGATGATCTTGGTCTTCTTGTCTCGGTTCTCGTGGAGCACCGCGTTGGCGCAGATGAAGAGGAAGATGCCGATACCCATGATGAGGGGCCCGAAGACTTTAAGCTTATCAGAGTGCAAGTAGGCAGAGAAGATGCGATAGAAAAAACCCACCGACGTGGAGGAGGACGCAGAAGGGGCGGAGGATCGCGCTGGAGGCGTGCTCCTGGGCGCACCCACGGAACCGGAGTTGACACCCCCCGTAATCCCAGGGTGGCCCCTGGCCCGGTTTTTGCTGCCACTGCTGCTACTGTTGGCGGTGGTCAGGACGCGGAGGCCGCTGCCCGCGGGTGGCAGCTGCTTACTTCCCTCCCTATTGGCCCCGGTGGCCTTAGGCCAGTAGCCCATCACCGCCATGGCTATGCCCACCAGCAGCACTAGGATCCCACAGAGGGCGATGAGCCCGGAGATAGAGCACAGCTTCAGCTTGCCTTTCACCACCACCACGTCGTTCTTGCGCCTGTTCTTGGCTTTCCGCTTGCGCTTGGGGACCTGGCTCTGGGGACGGAGGGGATCCTGCTTTCTGGCAGAAATCCTCAGCAGGCCGCCGGTGGCAATCATGACGATCCGGTGGAGTGCTCAGGGCTAGCCCCTGGGGCGGAGGCTTGTGCAGAGGGGGGCGCCAGCTGCCCACTAGCTGCTCCTCCACCTCCTCCTGCTGCAAAGCAGAGGAAGACAGTCAGAGGGTATAGGTTTGGCTGCAGCAACATGCCACGCGCTAAAATTGTCCTGCTCCCTGATCCCACCACATGTGTGTCCCCAACCCCAGGGCCTTTACCCACTAACGCGAGTGCAGCATATAGTGACCAGGGGATGAGAAAGATGGATTAAGGGAAGCGTTGTTGCAATAATTGATAGGAGGTGATAAAATACGTTGAGAGAACGCCTTTTTCTCTCCCCCTTGCCCAATCCCACACTCTGTAGGTAATATTCCAGTATTGTTCATTTCAAACCCTCCTGGCTGGCAGCCAATGGAGTTCTGACCATTTAGTAGAAACGAAATGTGGGGACTCAAAGTAGTGGCTGATGACTTTTCCTGGCAAAAGCCATTCCCTTTGTCCTACTGGAATCAGAATATTCCCAAGGGAGTTGTCACAGGAGTTTCAACTATATGTAAGCCAAGTCTATATGTAAGCCAAGTTTTTGTCAAGGTGGGGCCCAAAGTCACTAAAACAGCCACAAAAGTTTCTGCTTTATAAAGACAAAAGGAATCCATTTCACTGGATGAAAATGAAAGGTCATACATATGCTGGCAGGCAGACAGCTTATTTACCTCAGATAATTAATAGAGAGTCTATTGCTGGGAGAACACCAGAGAGATATGTCAATACTCTGACAATAAAATTCTGCACAAAGTTGTCTCCCACCATTATTGTTCCTACAGCTACAGGCAAGCAGAGCCCTCTCACAGCCTTTTCCTCATCTCTTTTCTGCAACATCTGGACAGCTTCTTGGGGTGGAATATTTAGTTTTAGGTAACTGGTTATGTAACTGAATTCTTCTGTCTGGCTTCCTCTCCTCCCTCAGAGGAACTCCCTTAAAGGTGTCATGTGCTAGATCTCATCAGGGAATTTAAGAGATCCCCAAGAATCTCCAAGAGAAAGATCTCTTTCTCCTGTGGGAAAATTACAACCTAAAAAAAAAAAAAAAAACCCACAAAATTAGTCTGCCATAATAGCTTTCTGACCCCTTATTAATGTGCCAACACTCTCCGAATCCCAAAATTCAAATGAGTAGGCAATTAACTAGGTACAGCAGTCTACATAATAACGATGATTCGTAGAATGACATTTCTTCAAGTGAGAGAACTGCTTTTCCTCATCTTTTTCTCATCAGGTCATTTTTAGGAAGGGAGGGTGGCAACAAATAATGGACTATCCTATAGGAAGTTTAGTTGTTTATAATAAAGTCAAGGTTAGATAAATGCACATACTATGCGTCTTTGTGGATATCTGTTAGCTTCTAAAAAATTCAATCCTTCTGGATCCCCAGAGTAAAACATTTTCTGTTCCACTGGTTGTGTTCCCTCCTATAATAGAGATGATAAAATTAAGGGCTTTGTATGAATTTGAAAGGATTATATATCATTCACAAACCTTCTGGCATTTTATCCTTTATAAAATAATTCATGCTTTAGAATAAATTACCCTTTGTGGGAAAATGTGGGATGACTTAGGTAGAATTTTGCTTTCAATTGGTGCTTGGGTGAAGAACTTTGGCCCTTGATTCCCTCCATTATAGCAATATAGGCAGCATCTTTTCTCTACCAGTGGAAAAACAAATGATAATCAGCACTTTACAATATTTGCAAATCAATATCTCTTTGAAATTTAGTGGGTTTTCAGTAAGGAGAAATACTAGGTAGGTTAGAAAGGGGTCAGTAGAGAGAATATATTTTGTTTTAAGGAGCTGCACCAGTAAGTACAAACTGTAAACAAACAAACAACAACAACAAAACAGTAAGAGTAGCTTATTGTCCATCAGTCACCCCCCCAAATAAGCACATTATGGTAGTTTTAACATACAGACTGTTGTTTGAAGTGATCCCTAGACTCCAGCATGGTATCTAGAGGTCTGTGGTTATTTTAAAAAGGATTTAGGAGCCAGACATTTTAGAAACAAACCCGGACTCAGTTGGCAGGGTGGCTCTCCCTGAGGAGAGAAGGGCTAACATTTTGTTGGGCGTTGATAAGGTGCACCAGGATGCTGGGTGTCTAGGGGACGAAGGTCCTCAGAAAACAGCTTTAGCTCTGGGTAGAATGTAAGGAAGAGTAGAATGGATTTCAAACATCGTTTACAGAAGATCTTTAAAATTAGTTTAATAGCTAGTAATTAACTCCCCAGTTTATTATTCCTTCAGCTCTGCTGAAGGCTGAACTCCTTTCTAATGTATCACGCTCTGACATGAAATATTGACAACGGTCAGATACCATGGAAGACCCACCTTTGAGGCTTTTCTTCATATATGACGAAGGAAAACAAACTTAGCAGTCGAGGTTGGTTACCCTTGCAAATTACTGCCTGATACTGGTCTTTCCGTGGTTAAGGAATGGAGGATGGGGGAATGTCTAAAAATACAACTGCTTCCAAGAGAGACACTCAAGTTCTCGCTCATGATGGATTAAGCCCCACTCAGTGGCCGAGGCTCAGAGCCCACAGGATGGGAGGGCCCTGCCCTGCCCAGGACTCAGTCAAGGTCCTCGACCCCCGCTCCCTCATTGGCAGGGCAGCGAGCCCCTGCCCCCGACCCCCCTTTTTTGGTCCGCTTATTTGTGCTGGAGTCACATGAGTGCAGCAGCTGGGAGTCCGCCTCTGGAAAGAAGACGGGGGGACCGAAGTGAGGGCAACTGGAACTCGCTTTTTATGGGCAGCGCATCTCATGTAGCCCGCCCAGGAAAATGACTCTCCCCGAACACCTGCCCGGGGGACCAGGGATCGGGATAGGACGGGTGGGGAGGGGCAGCTCCAGGGCTAAAGACAGACATAATTGCTCAAAATGGCAGCACTAGAAGCAAACAATATTGTTCACTTACCCGGGAAGACTGGGGCAGCTCGGGGCCGGTGATCGGGCTCTCGGGAGACACAAAGGAACCATGGAGAAACTTTTTCAGCCCGAGCCGGCCGCGGAGCGCAGAAACAGCGCCTCCGGGCCCCGCATCGCGCGGCTCAGCAGCCCCGCGGGGGCGAGCGCCCGCCCCAGCCTCGCAGCCCCCTCCTGTGCTGTGGCGGGAGCCATTTCCAAGAGTTTCCAAGAAGTGTCAGGTCCTCCGCATCCTGCATCCTGCCTCGGAGTCTTTCTCCCCGCAGCAGCTCCTCCGCCCCGCTCCGCGTGCCCTCACGTCGCGCTCCCCCGCCGCCCCAGCGCCTCTTTTGTGTGGCTGCGGCGCGCCGGGCTCCGCCGGGTGGAGTTGAGCCCGCGGCTGCTAGCGCGGCTCGGGGCAGCCGGACTGGCGGCTGTTGCTAAGAGACCGGAGCCATGACACAGGGAAATTGCTGCAGGATGGCAGTAGGTACCCTGCCCGACTCCGCTCATCAGGGGCGCCCCCGCCCCCCTGCCCCGCCCCCCGCCTCCTTCCCGGCGGCCCCCCTCCCCCCAGCGGGCCTTCCTCCGCTCCCCTCCCCCCATCTCCTCTCCAGTCCGCCGCGCGTCCCTTCGGAAGAACGGGTTCCCTGAGGACCAGGAGGCTCGAGGGCAGGCGGAGGAGGGGGCCGACGCGGGGCACCTTGGACCCAGGCCAGGGGCGCGGGCCAACAGGGCAGGGCGCGGGGCGCCTCGGGATCGGCCTTCCCCGGCCGTGGGGCGCCCCGGGACCGCCGCCCGCCTTCGCGGGGAGCTTTGTTCTTTTTTCTTCGAACTACCTGTCTCAGCAGCGGGTCGGAGAGGGCCCAAAGAAAGGGCTGCCACTGCCGGAGGGTCTTACCATCAGCATCCGAGGGGCGCTTTTGGGTGAGAGAGGGGGGAATACCCCTGCCTTCCTCCCTCCCTACCTTTTTCTCTTTTCTCTTTTGTTGCCTGTACTCTTGGATACGACACCACCGCCTTTGCTGTTTCCCCCTCCCACTTGGGAGCTTGCAGTGTGGACACGCAGCGAACACAGTAAGTTGTCCCCCAGCAAACTCAGGTCCGGAGTGGAGCCGCCCCCACGAGCTGGGCGCAGCGCGGGACTCGTGGCTGCCTCTCTCTCCTATCTCGCGCTTCAGCGAAGCCGGGTTTTGTGACCGGCCTCCTCGGGACCACGCGTCTTCCCCGGGCGCAGGCAGCTGGGGCTCTTCGGAGATTAGACTCGGCTCCGGGCTATTCTTTGGCCGGCCCCTCCTGCTTCTCCCCTGAGCGGTAATCAGCAAGCATTAAAAGGAAAACTATAACTATTCAGGAATCAGGGTTAGAATCAAAGAGGGGAAGTGTGGGTTGGGAGAATGTCCAAACTCCCTACGTCATTTTTAAAAAGCAAGAGGGAGAGCGAGATCCTGTTTCCTAGCTCACCCCTGGCTTCTCAACTGTAAAGTGAAAATGGCAGGAAAAGAAGAATTTCAAAGTGGAATTTCCCCATGGAGTATTGAAAAAGTAAGAAAGATTTCAATTATCTATTGAAACAAGACAGCCAGGATTCTGGAAGAAAGCAACAACAGAAGAGCAGATGAAGCAACCGCTGTCTGAACTTTGGGATCCAGATAGAAATATTTTGGTGTGTTTGTGTGTGTGTGTGTGGGAGGGGGTCTGTTGTACATTCCGGGTTTTGTTTAAGGGTCCACAGAACCCACACAGGGGGTCTTTGCTGCCCACAGTTCAAGTTCCAAGGTAGTTCCTCCAGGTACACAGCCTTCCCTTACGTTTAAAACTAGAGTATATATTTTTCAGAAAGAACAATAAAGATACAACCATTTCCAGGTTGAAAGAGATAAATGTGGACAATGATATATGAGGTGGGAATGGAGATGGTGGGAAGACAAGTGGGGAGGGAGGAGAAATGTTTCCTGAAAGGAATCCCCTGCATCTGCCTGTTTGAAAGGTGGGCTCTGTCACCATTTCCAAGACAGTCAAGAATCTGGATGATGATTCAGGACCCATCTCCTTCCACCTGTCTATTCCTGATCAGATGCAGAAGGCTAGAAAACAAGCCACAATAAAGGGAAAGTTTTAAATCCCACATTGGATGGTTTCCTTTTAGAGAAATCACTGCAAAGGAGAAATAACTGGGTCTGTCATTCCAGATTTCTTGAATCCCAGTAATTGGTGTTTTGCACAGAGTGGATCTAAGAGAAAAATCTTATCACATAGCTGGCTGTCAGGCGCCCTGGGTGGCAACTCCTATCTTTTGTGGGTCTCTGTTTGCTGAACTGTATAAATGGGAATACTATTGCAGAACTTCCTTAGGATTTTAGGTGGCTTAAGCCACTACTAGTTTCAAATTTCTGCATACGCTATAGTCATCATTTGCACATTTAAAACTCATTGGAAGGGATTTGGAGAAGAAAAGAATCCTTTTCTAGACAAACAAGGCTTGGGACAGAGCTAGTTTTTTCTGATATTGATGATTGCAATAGAATTTGTGGTTTATTATTCAAAGGCTTCCTTCCAACTGAGCTTTTTGGAACTTTGGACTGTTCCATTTAACCCAGATGTTCTCACCTTCAGTAATTTTCTTTGTTTTCAGCTCATGGTATCAGAGGAAGTCAAACAGATCACATCTGTTTCCAGTGGAGTCCTTTATCCCCTCTGTAATAATATAGTATCAATGTACATTCCCAGGGGTTTGCAAGTTATGTACAGGTGTTTTTTTTTGTTGTTGTTTTTTTAATGCTCTTGGCTTTCTGGAACTTATTTTCCTTCTAGTTTCACTGGCTGTTCCGTTTGGATGATTTCTATATTGTGGGACACTCCTTTTTCATTTTGCTTAGGACCAAAGGGCTAAAGCTACCTGATCATAATAATTCACTAGTGTCTCAAGAACTCGGAGCTCAGCACAGCATTCCGAACATGTCATAGCAGGAGAGTAATGCAGGCCTTGGCAAAAAAAGAAGAGGGAAAAGATTAGCTTAGTTTAGTTGGATTAAACTCTGACCTGAAACCTTTCATTTGCTCTTTCTTTAAAACAATCCTTATGTAATTTATCAGTTTCATAATTTATTCACAACCCATTTACTTCCCCTGATCACTTCATCACTTGGCCTGGCTCACCTGTGTTGCTCCTAGGGTCGCTCAGGGGAAGATGGTGGCCTGGCATGGGCCTACTTGGGCCCTTTTGGTCTCCAGGATAGTGCAGTGGAAAAGGGATTTCTTATATCAACAGCTCAGCAACTCCACCCTCTCCACATGCCCTGTTGTCACAGATTATTTTAGGCTGCAGAAACAGAGGTAGTTTAGTGTATTGGGTTCTGGAACTAGTGTGTATACTCCACTGACTACTTAATTTAAGTGACTTAATCTTGCCTGCCTCGGTTTCCCCATCTGTAGTGGGGATAATGACACTAATATGTACCTCATACCATTGTGGTGAGGAGTAAACGAGTTTGGTTGATGTAAACTGATGCTCAGCACTTGGTGTACACTCATTACATTTAGCTCTTATCCTTAATAGTCCTAACATCTCCCTGCTTGCTACCCTCACTCTCCTGTTCTGTTCATACTCACCAGAATCTATGTGGGACCATATCTGCACTTAATCTCTCTGGGGTGACAAGATCAGCTGTTGTGACTGAACTATGCCTAGCCACATGGCATAAGTCTGGTATCACTCAAAGCCTGCTCTCCAGGAGAGTGAAAACACTTTTTCCATTGCTACTTTGCTCATTTTTCAATTAGCCATGGCCCTTTAATTTCAGTTTGCTGGAAAACCCAGATTTAAAACTCATGTCACTCTCTAGTCAAAGTAGAGGTTTCCAAAATACCCAGAGGACCTTCTTCAGACTGGAAATTTGAGGATTTCATAGAAAGGACTCTTAATACTGTTTATGGTATCTCTGTAACAGAGACAGGAAACCATTATCCCAAGGTTGAAAATGCGACACAAAATATTTCACTCCTCCTCTTTCCTTGTTTCTTCTTTGTACCCCTGCCAATAAAAAACATGACAAACAAAAGCATGACTAAAGAAAAAACAAACCAAACCTAAGTACTAGATTTAGCAAATAAAATATTTCATGGGACATACACTAAAAAGCAATGTTTTGTTTATCTGAAATGCAGACTTAACTGGGCATCCTGTCTTTTATCTGCATCACCACCACAATATACCTTGGTAGCCTCACAATTTTTCAGAACATACATAAAGGATAAAAGAGCCTGATAAAACAGAAAATAGGAACTACAATAGTGGATTGAAGCCTCATTAGATTTCTTTTCAAACAGAATAGGCAGGAAAAGAAAACACTGAGAAGAGCCTGGATGTAGCAGTAGAACTTAGAAGCCCAAGGGTGGCGTTTCCACAGCTGGGCCACACTTGGCCCTGGGGTTTCTCACAGAGGTTACATGGTTTGTACTGTGCCCGAGGGATGGGCGTGTACTCTGCCCTCCACTCCCCAGGATCCCACAAATGAACCTCTGAGAGATAAAACTCAGTATCATTTTTAAGAACTTCAGTTTGGAAACCAAGGGTAAACTCATGCTAGTGTCATAGTCACAATCAAGCCTGTTTCTTGTGTTTCTGAAAGGTGTCAAAGCATTCAAGCCCAAATGTTTCCACCACAGAGGAAAGGAAATGATGAAAAGTCTGAAGAGCCTTCCTTAGGACAAATCAGAGAGGGGCCTCTACCTCCATTCCAGATAAATGTCATGTGGCAATGACAGCCTTCACCTGTTTTCAGCCCCATTCCTTCTTAATATTACAAATCACCAAGTTCTGAATTAGAGACCTACCAGGGGTTGTTTTCTCTAATAAGTACATTCCTTTTTTATACATTGTTTTCCCTTATAGCCTTCAATTTCTACTGTTTTCCATGTACACCACCAAAACTAACTTGTGTGCCTTATAAAATAATTGAGATCTGAGGTAAGAAACTAGGGTGCATTGTCAGGCCTGAAAGCACATCAAAGCTGAGCTTGGCAAGGGCTTTGCAGAGAGGGTTCCATCAAACAGAAGAGCCAAGAAGAGACCCACAGCTAAATTTGCCCTGTGTTTCCAAAACATATCCTAAATGTCCACAGTAATGTCACTTTTATTATTTCTTATAATCTACAAGCACTATGGAAAGATGACTCGTCCTACTGAGAACTAATAGGAACTCACATGTCTGGTCTTCTTTCAGAATTATGTGTGATGTGAGCTTCTGTGAGCCGGAAACAAGAAACACAGACAAGGAACGAGTTTTGAAAAATAAAGAAACAAAAGATTCTAACATCAGTGCTTGGGAGACAGGTGTCTGATTCATCTAATAAGCATTTTCTTGAGCACCTCTTGTGTGCCCAGCCCTTTGATTCTTGCATTTATTCACTCAACAAATATTTATTGAGCACCGACTATGTTATAGTTACCATTATAGGCACTGGGGATAGAGTAGTGAGCAGTGTAAACAAAGTCCCTCCCTCTGGGGTAGGGGAGCAGATAATAAACAAGTAAACACGGAGAAAATTTCAAAACTTGTTGAGTATTATGAAGAAATTAAGAGGGTGCTCTGACCGGCCAGAGGGGGCAGCCAAAGAATAATTTAGATTACGTATTCAGGGAAGGCCTCACCAAGGAGAGACATGTGCACTGAGAACTGAAGGCTGAAAAGGAGCAAACCATTTGAAAATATTCCCGGGGACAGAGAAGAATTATGGGACATGGCCTTATTAGCCTGTAGTTTAGTCAGATTCATCAAAAAATCATTAGTGACGAATGCAAGGCAAGAAGCTAAAATCTCGAAGTGGTTGAGGACTTCAGAAAAACAATGACCATTGGGAGAAAAAAAAACTGCACTTAACCCTTGAACAATTTGGAGGTTAGGGACGCAGACCACCCAGGAGTCGAAATCCTGCTGTAACTTAAGTCAGCTTTCTGCATACGCAGATTCCCAACTGCCAGTTGGTTAACCTTTGAACAACTCAGATTTGAACTTTGAGGGTCAGTTGAACTGAGTGGGTCAATTGAAAAATAATTGCGTATAAGTGGCTCTGCAGTTCAAACCCATGTTATTCAAGGGTTAGCTGCAGTTAAGGCATACCTCATGGATGTGGATCCCACCCTTGACCTAGGATAGATTTGGCTAAGTGAAGTGCAGGCACAGAATTAGGCAGTGAGCAGTAACGATGTGGACAGGACCTCTCTGATGGGTAGCAGGGTCCAAGAATGCCAGTGACAGAGATGCTAGGGTACTTGGAATGGGAAGGAGCCTTCAGGTATTCCAGTCCTTGCCCCTCGCTGTGTGGTTTGTGCAGCATCTGCATCATCTGGAGCTTGTTAGACATGCAGAATATTGCGCTGCACCCCAAACCTGCTGGATCACAATCAGTATTTTAACAAGATGTCCAGACGATTTGTGTACATGTTAAACGTGGAGCACCACGCTCTAGTGCAACCTTCTCATTTTAGAAAGGAGGGAACAGAATTTACCTCACAAAAGATGATCCCCATCTTTTGTGAGTGCATGAGAGAGAGAGAGAGAGAGAGAGAGAGAGAGAGAGAGAGAGAGAGAGAGAGAGAGAAAGAAGAAATTTGCTTTTAACTGTTTCAAATACTGAACCCAGAGGTGTATAACATTAGCATTTGTGGCCAAGTATGTATTTCTTACCTAGGGCAGCACCAAGCCTCTTTTTTTACCTTAAGTAGAAGAGAAGAGTTAAAACTTGGTCGCATTTACAAGTTTCTGCATCTATCTAGGAAATGGGTTTGGTGGGCTTGAGACCTGAATGCAGCTTTCTAAAAGATCAAATTTATTCTATTCTTGCATTACTCTTTGGATTCAGACCATTTATAATTAAGTAATTTGGCCCCTTCTGGCCATGTGATATTGAGCAAGTTACTTAAGTGTCTGCATGGAGTTGTATTGTTTATAAAGGATGATTTATAACTCCTCTCTTTCAAGGTATTAGGTTGGTGCAAAAGTAATTGAAGTTTAAAAGGTCAAAAACTGCAATTACTTGTGCACCAACCTAGTGGTTGTGAGGAAGAAATGAAATCATCGTTGGTGGCAGCTGCTGGAATAGCTGTGGGAAAGAGGCTCTCTGGTCCCCTATCATCTCCACCATCCTAAAAAGTACCCCTAAATGGACACATAGAAATAAAGACTGAGTATTTGCTGTGTAAATGTCCCCCATCCCACCTCATCATTGTCCCTAAGCCTATTCTATACAGAAATTGTGTAGGTGTTGCTTGGGGTATAGGCATTGAGGCCTGTACAACATTATTCAGATGTTAGTGGCTGTCATGATGATGGTGAATATGGAGTGCTCATTATGTGTTGGGCACTGTGTCCTGGAAATGCAATGGAGGGCAAAAGCTACCTATGAAGTTTGGGTAAGATCCAAAAGACAAGGAAATCTTTCCCAAATTATTTTGTAGTTTTGAATGAGTCCCAGCCAGGCGGCAGTGGCTTCCTGGTTTCCACTCCCTCACCTCCTTATCTTCTGAGCTCACGTATTTCAAGAGTAATTGTGGTTGGAAGTAGGTTTGATTTCTTCAATCTCATGCCATTGCAACCATCACGTAACACAATTGCTCCACTATTTAGGAATTCAGGTGGGGGGGCTCTTATAACCTCACATTTTGGAATCCCCACAGCTGTGTCACTGAACATATAACTATAGAATCTTAGTGTTTGGGGCTCATGATTGTTAGGAACCAAAGGACCACAGTGAGGAATTAAATTTCGCTTCTGAAGGGGGTGTCACCCAATTATTTTTTTTATTACATACACCTTTCAGATGACTCCATGTAACATCTGTAATACATTTATATTATTTGAGTGTATAAATAGTCATAGCAAAAGAGAAAACTGCATTCCTCAAATTACCATCACTAAGCATTTATACGTCTAATACATAAAACCAATAAATCAGCACTGATAGCATACTTTTAACCCAATGAAACTCTTCTAATCTTATCAGAATCACAAAAGATGTCAAATATTAAAGTGGGCTCCAAGTAAAATATATATTTTTTTTTTCTGAAGGGAAAAAGCACACATTTTTCACACTAAATTTACTTTTGAATTTTTATAAAATCTTACTGACAATAATCTCAGCTGACTTTTTTATTAAGGAGCAGATTGCAGTACCATTACATCAGAAAAGTATTACAAATATTTTTTCTAGTGAGAAAGATGCCAACATCACTTCTTGACAGGCAAAGTGAAATGGTTACATAGCTTTTTATAGAGGTGAAATATTAGTATGGTATATTGCAAAATGATATACAGAGAAAATAGAGATACTATTTCAAAATATTTTTGGGTTTCATTCTTCAAAACCACTCCTCCAACGATCAGGGCTTGGCTACAGAAAAACAGGTAGGTCTCTGAGTATTTACATCAAATTGTATACGAACTTAATATATTCACCTTACAAAATGAAGGTGTGTCACAGTTTCTTTAAATTCTTCCCAATCACTTATAATGTCTGGCTTTTGATGACATTAATATTAACAAAATGATAGAAAAATTATACTTTCTGGAAATTTGATATCAATCAATGTTACAGCTCCACTTTTTTTTCTTTGCCAAGGAAATGATGTTTTTCCCATTTACAGAGAGAAATATATTATGATCAAGACTGAGAATCCACACCCAAGGGAGGAGAATTAGAAAAGATGGTAATTTTCAGCAGGAACGTTAAGAGCTTACATATTCAGGGTGTATATTTAAAAGCTTACTTTAGAAGTGCTACAACTCAGAGAATATCTGCACTTTTCCTTTTTAAGCAGTAAAGGAATTTCTCTAAGCATCTGCTAAAATGAGGGCACAGGTTAGGAGTGTTGGTCTGGCAGGGCAAGCAGTCGTGCTTCCTAACTGGCTCCAGGACTCCATCAATGGAACTAGCTCTCTGATTTTCTGTGACCATCTATACTGGCATGTAGAGACATCAAAAAGGTCAGCTAATCTCTGTCTCTGAGCAAGATGCATTCTAAACCATGTCAAATGATCATTTTTGTACCCTTTTCCTTGGTCATGCTCCACCTCACCAGGTGAGGTAGAGACTGAAAGTGTCCTATTTATTTAAAGAATGTAGAAAGTCAACTAGATAATTTGATTCCCTTTTTGCTTTTGCAGCCATAAAAATCTCAAGGGCATATTGCATAACCTCTTGGACACAATACATATTAATGTACTATTTAAATGGTGCATAATGTTGAATAGTTGGTTTTGAATGATGTGATTTGAAGAAAGTACTAGATGGCTTTTAAAGATTCCTTCCTGTTTTTCAAGGCCTTGTATTCTCACTGTGGAAACTGATAGGTCATTTATGTGAGCTTCATTAGGTTCCTTTTTGTACTTCTCTTGTATAATAAGAAACATTGGTTTATATAAAACATAGTAAAATTACAATGTCCCAAAATGTAGAGAAGCTATTGGCTTTGGTTTTATAACTGCTCTGAACTTTGCCCTCACTTGGATTAGTGATTCTTAAACTTCTTCAGGAGATTGGATGTTTGAAAAATGTCAGAGCATTTCTTTTTTTTCTTAATTAAATTTATTGGGGAAACAATGGTTAGTAAAATTACATAGGTTTCAAGTGTGCATTTCTATATTTGCATTGTGTATTTGCATTTCTATTACATTCTGTATTCACCACCCAAAGTCAGTTCTCCTTCCATCACCATGTATTTGACCCCCTTTGCCTTCTTCTACCATCCTCCCTTACCCCCTCTCTTTCCTTCTGGTAATCACTAAACTATTGTCTGTGTCTATGAGTTTTTGTTCCTTTGTTTGTCTTGTGCCTTTGTTGCTTTCAGTTTTATATCCCACATATGAATGAAGTCATATGGTTCTCTCTCTCAGAGCACATCTTGGAACATTTTGAAATACTGAACTGAAAATAAATTCATGGATGAGTTTGGATTGAATCACAAACACATCTAATATTAGATTCTTACATAGGCATATAGTAAATATAAAATATTTAAGGAATACTGATGGAAGAAAACCTTAAAACTATAAACCTTTGTCTGATAACATTTTTTACCCCTACAAATTGGAAAAGAATACACTTATTCATTTGAGCAGTGGGATACCTTGACCTAGTTATGGAACACCAATATTCTTCAACAATATAATTTTTTAAAACATGGCCTTAGCTATTATGATTGTTAGGTAACTAAGAATCTCTGTCTTCCACCATTATTTTTGCTTTTGCCACTTAACATACTGACCTTCAGGATTGCACTGCAAACACCTACCTGCTTTCTTATTCTTTCTTTGTTCTGGCCTTTCAGCAACACTATTTTTCAAGTTTGTCTAGCTCATTAAGTACCTTGTTTCTCTGGACAATACCCCAGAAGTATTATTGGCGCTTTTCCACAGTTGAATTTCATTTGTTTTCCTTGTTTTGTCTCACCACTAGTTAGGGTACTGTTTACTCCCTTCTCCCGATCATTAGTGAACATACAGAAGGTTCACGATCATCAGGGGAATTTCTGTTCTAGTTATTTGTATTCAAGACCTCACTATCCTCAGAGGGACAAGTGCCTAGAAGCTTGTATTGTTTTAAGACAGAGAAAGGGTTCAATCCACTTTTGAAAAAACATGTCATGAACTATTTCTCTACATAAATCAGGTAATAAGCTCACATTGAATTCAAACACCTCTCTTTATTTCTATCCAGCATTGTATCAAAGTGTTCATTCCACACATTATCTAACACTGTTTCATCACAGTATCTCTGTATGAGGTTTATGACAGACTGGTTGTTTGCAAAATTCTCTAGGCGGCTTTCCAGGGGATCCTTCCTTCACCCACACTCTCTGTAAGAGGTTCATGCCGAGGGCCTGTAGCCCTGTGCCTCTGGAGCGAAGCTCTTCTTCTTTCTTTGCCAGAGTCCCTCCCTCGCTATACAGTCTCTCTGGACTTTCCTTTCCTTCTGATCAGGCCCCAGGGATGTCACTTGCCTTCTCTTCTTAGAAGCCACCAGCACCATCTACTCTCCTCTTGATGTTTTTCTCTCCCCAAACTCATTCTCCAAGTGGGGTGTTTCTTCCTGCATAGCACCTTTCTCATACCCTTCAAAGAAATGCACTAACATTTTTCAGTTTTGTTGTCAATCACATGGGCCAGTAGCCTGTGTAATACATAGACTACACTGGAGGAATTTATAGGGATTACAGGGTCATACAGACTGATGAGATAGGAAATGGAAGTCTCATTGGATTTATTGCAGGTTATTTTATTTCTGAGGGAGTGTCTCACCCATCTTCCCCTCCTGTCCTACAATTAACAATGACTGCACAGATCTATTCTTTGTCAGAACCCCTCTCCCAAGCACTGTGGGCCTGAAGAGTAGGCCAGAACCTTAGGTACACTCTAGTCTCTCAAAGGTGGGTAATTTGCATCTCAGAGAACTTCCAGTTTGGAACAATGGCCCTTGCCTCTACTGGAGCACTAATTCCTCCATTTCTCATTCTCACTCACTAAATACCGTCACTGCTCTACCACTCTGCCAGCTATTTTAAGATTTTAAGCAAATTGGCCCCTCATTCAACTAGAAAGTAAGCTCAATGAAAGCAGCTACTTGGTCTTGTTCACTGTAGCATCCTGAACCCCAAAACAAGTGACTGGCAAGATCTATCACACAACTTCCATGTTCAATACAGTGAATGGATTAGTGGCCAAAAGGGAAGCATGCAAAAGTGAATTAGAAATATTAGGCAGCACCACATTAACCAAAGAGCTGATGTAAGGAGAATAATTGGAAGTTGGTTTCTAACACTTGAATAAATGCAGGAACATACCATTTTTCTGGATGTAAAGACTCAGTATTGTAAAGATGCCAATTATTCCCTTAGCATAATGCAATTTCAATAAAAATATGACTGGGCTTTCTTTTTAGCATATCAACATTATTCTAGGGATCTACTCAAGAGACATGAAAATATGGTTTCACATAATTCTTGTACACAAATGTTCAGAGCAGCATTATTCATAATAGCTAAAAAGTGGGAACAACTCAAATGCCCATCAATCTGTGAATTGATAACCAAAATGTGGTACAACATGGATGATCTCAAAAACATTATGCTCAGTTAAAGAAACCTGATACAAAAGATCAGAAATTGAATTTATCACTCCATTTATATGAAAATCTGGAAAAGGCAAATAAAGACAGAAAATAGATTTTTGATTGCCTAGGGCTGGAAGTGAGATTGAGCGGTGATTGCAAATGGGCAGAGGGTTTTTTTGGGGGATGATAGAAATGTTCTAAAATAAGACTGTAGTAAACGTTGCACAACTCTCTAAATATACTAAAAAACATTGAATTGCGCACTTAAAGTGGATTAATTTTCTGCTATGTAAATTATATCTTGATAAAGTAAATTATCAAGCAATTTCAATTTTATTGAAATTGCATTACATAGCAATTTATATCTTGATATTTGCTTTATCTTGATAAAGCAAAATAGAATATCCTAAATTTTATATGTAAGAAAGGGAGGTATGAGGAGCCAAGGCATTTTTAAATTTAAAAAAGTAGTGATGGAACACCAATTTCCTTTGGGAAAAGTCATAGAAAGATAATTTCTGGATTAAAAAATATACACAAATGAATAAGTAGTCACTGAATAAAGTAAGAACCCATGAGTCCATATTCATGATAAATAAACAAACCTTGATCAAATCTTCACACCTTAAATAAGAACTAACCCCAAATATTTGAATTTAATGTAAAATGTAAAATTATAAAATGTTTAGAAAAAAGCATAAAAAATATCTGTGGGACATATTTGGACTTGGTGAAGAGATCTTAACATGCACTATCCACACAGGAAAAAAAAATCAATAAGTTGGACCTTATCAAAATTAAAAACTTTTCCTGTGAAGGATCAATCCTTAAAAGGATGAAAAGATAAGCTAATGGCTAGGAGAAAACATTTGTAAATTACATATCTAACAAAAGACTCATACCTGGAAAATATAAAGAACTCTTAAAACTTAACAGTAAACAAACAAACAAAAAAACAATTCAATTAGAAAATGAGCTATAGTCAGGAACAGACATTTCACCAATATGGATGTGTGGATGACAAATAAGCCCACAAAAAGATGTTCGACATCACTAGTCATTAAGAAAATGCAAATTAAGACCATGATGAGCTATCATTTCTACTAAAACAGTTGAAATTTAAAAAATAATAGTGACAATATCAAATGCTGGTGACGATGAGGAGAAACCGGATTTTTCATAAGTTGCTACTGGGAATGTAAAATTGTATAGTCACTCTTAAAATAATTTAGCAGCTTTTTAAAAAATGAACGTACCCTTAACATATGACCCAAAGGTCACACATCTCAGTATTTATCCGAGAGAAATGATATATATACCTGCACAAAATCGTGTACACGATTGTTTATAGCAGCTTTATATGTAATAGTCAAAAATTGGAAATAACCAAATTGTGCCTCATTAGGTAAATGGTTAAAGTGTGCTACATTTTTATCATGGAATACTATAGGCATATGTCAGAGATAATGCAGGGTCAGTTCCTGACCACCATAATAAGGTGAGTATCACAATAAAGCGAGTTGTAATCGTTTTGCTGGTGGAGGGTCTTCTATTTGTAAAAAACAGATCACCTGTGAAGCACAATAAAGCAAAGTACAATAAAATGAGGTGTATCTATACTCAACAATAAGAAGGAACAAACTTGATAGACACATCTTGGATGAGACTCAAGGGCATTATGCTGAGTGAAAAAAAAAAAAACAATGTCAAAAGATTCATACTGTATAATTTCATTTATATAACACTCTAAATGCCAAAATTATAGAGATGGAGAACAGTTAAGTGGTTGTTAGGGGTTAAGGATGGTGGTGAGGGGTCAGGATAGTGGGTAGGGAGGGAACTGGGTGTAACTATAAAGTGGTAGAAGAAGAGAGATCTTTGTGGTGATAGATTAGTTTTGCAACTTGATTGTAGTGGTGGTTACAGATATCTACACATGTGATAAAATGGAATAGAACTCTATATACACATTATGCCAATGTCGTTTTCCTGGTTTTGATATTGTACCATAGTTATGTAAGATGTAACCCCTAAGAAATATTGAGTGAAAGGTCTGTGGACTGTCGCAGGACTATCGTTGCAACTTCCGGTGACTATAATTAATTAAAAATAAAAAGTTTAAAAATTGGTAAAGAAAAAAAAAGTTTGCAGGTATAAATGACTTATAAAATTATAATAACTAGAATAAATTATTAAAGTTTTAATTACAAAATATAAGTAATTTAAAAATATATATGAAAAAGATTTTAATATATGTCGGAGGTGATAATTTTTGTCAGCAGTTCGAGAATTTTTAATAAATTTTAGTAGGTTAGTTATTCAGTTAAAAAAAAAAGTTAGGTCCCTGCTTTTCACTATACTCCAGGATGAATTCCAGATGGATTAAACATTTAAATTTTAAAAAAGAGGGACCATTAAAATTTTCAAGAAAATGCAAGTAACTATATATTGAATCACAGGATAGTGAGATTCTTTCTAACCAGGAATCAAAGACCAAAGTCATAACAGAAAAAAATTGGTAGCTTTCACTACATAACTTAAAAAAAAAACATTTATGTTAATATCAAAAAGAAAATTCAAAAACAAAAATGGAGCAAAAATTTTTTGATATAAACAATAAAGATTTGAAACCCTTAATATATAAAGATGTTTCCAACAGCAAAAAAAAGTACTTAATTAGAAATAATGTAGAGGGAAAAACATACAATTAATAAGATAAGAAATTCAAATATTAAATAGATAAAAAAATGATTAATTTCACCAATAATGAAAGAATAGCAAACGTAAGAATAAACATTGTATTTTCATTCAATTATTTACCTATCAAAATGGCAAAAAAAGACCAACTTTTTTTAAAAGATAATATTCACTGTTACGCAGAAATTACAAAAATGTATTTGCATGCAGTGTGATATAAGCTTTAAAATCTGTACTCTTTGATTGAGCAATTCCACTTTTAGGGACTTAACTTATTACAGATGATAATAATGACAAAAAGTAATAATAACAACAATAATAGCTATACATATAGCACTTACTACACGCCAGGCATTTTTCTAAGCATTATGCATGTATGAGGTCTGAAAATTAAGTTCGTGAATTTGTTGCAACAATATTGCTAACCTTTTTTTGATAGCAGATGAATTATTCATTATGAATTTGTACCAACTGGACAAACAGTTAACCAAGTTTACTGTTTGGAAGTGCTGAAAAAGCTGCATGAAAAAGTTATACGACCTGAACTTTTCGCCAACAATTCATGGCTCTTGCATCACAACAATGCACCAGCTCACCCAGCACTTTCTGTGAGGGAGTTTTTAGTCAGTAAACAAATAACTGTATTGGAACACCGTCCCTACTCACCTAATCTGGCCCCCAGTGACTTCGTTCTTTACCCAATGATAAGGCAATACTGAAAGGAAGACACTTGGATGACATTCAGGATATCAAGAGTAATATGATGACAGGTCTGATGGCCATTCCAGAAAAAGAGTTCCAAAATTGCTTTGAAGGGTAGACTAGGTGCTGGCGTCGGTGCATAGCTTCCCAAGGGGAGTACTTCGAAGGTGACCTCAGTGATACTCACCAATGAGGTATGTAGTACTTTTTCTAGAATGAGTTCGCGCACTTAATTGGCATGCCTCAATCTGCTTTCCCAACCTCTAGAGTAGAAGACAGCAAAGGGGAAGTTTAACAACTCTGAGGCAGCCAAACAGACGTATCTGTCACACACTTCTATCGAGTTCCAAAACCATTTGTATTTAAACTTTAAATACATATGTACACATTTAAAAAAAATTTTACCAACTTTTTCACTTACCATATCATGAACAGTTCATATCAAAATTGTAATGTGTTGCTCTTCAGCAGGGGGTCAGCAAACTATGGCCTGCAGGGTAAAGCCATCCCACTGCCTGTTTTTGTACAACCACATTCATTAATTTACATACTGTCTAGGGCTGCTTTTGTGCTACAACAGAGGACTTGAGTGCTCTGACAGAGACCATCACTAGCAAGGCCTAAAGTAGCTGCTATATGGCCTGGGCAGAAAAGTTTGCCAGTCCTAACTCAACAGCAGCATTTTTAAAGGGTGCTGATTTTCCACACAGTGGATGGGTGGGTGGATAGCCCCTAAATTATCTAACAATTTCTACTTTTCAATTTTGAAGTTGTTTTAGTTTTCACCATTATAAAGAAAATGATGAGCATTCATGTACATAATTTTTTGCATGTACCTTTAATTATTTTCAAAGGAAGAGATGGAGTATATTTTGGTAGTTCACAGCATGTTCTCTGGAGCTAAACTGCCATGTTTAAATCCTGGTTTTGCCAATCATTAGCTATGTGACCTCGAGTAAGTGATTTAACCTCGAGGTACCTCAGTTTTCTCATCTGCAAAACCTATCTCAGGACTATTGTAAGAGGATTATATGAGTTAATATAAAGGTCAGACAATTAAGTTCATGAACTCATCCTAGAAAATGTGCTACATATCTCTTTGCTGAATATCACTACTGTCACCTTCAAAGTACTCTCCTTGGGAAGCTATGCACCAATGCCAGCACCTAGTCCACCCTTCAGAGCAATTTTGGAATTCTTTTTCTGGAATGGCCATCAGAGCTGTCGTATTATGCTTGATGTATTGAATGTCATCAAAATGTCTTCCTTTCAATATTTCCTTTATCTTCAGGTAAAGAAAGAAGTGATTGGGGGCCAGATCAAGTGAGTAGGGAGGGTGTTCCAATCCAGTTATTTGTTTACTGGCTAAAAACTCCCTCAGAGACAGTGCTGTGTGAGCTGGTTTGTTGTTGTGATGCAAGAGCCATGAATTGTTGGCAAAAAGTTCAGGTCATGTCACTTTTTCATACAGCCTTTTCAGCACTTCCAAATAGTAAACTTGGTTAACTGTTTGTCCAGTTGGTACAAATTCATAATGAATAATTCCTCTGATATCAAAAAAAAGGTTAGCAGCATTGTTGCAACAAGTTCACGAACTTAATTGTCGGAACTCAAATTTTATGGTGCTCTTTATTCCAGAGAGCTCTTTAGAAAGCTTGCTTTCTTTCCATCATTAAGGCTCTTTCCTGTTGTTTTCTTCTTCATTTCAGCGAGAGTTACAACAAATAGTCTCTATGACTTTGATTTTTAAAGTAGATGCATAGCTGAATATTTGCCTCAGGATACATTTCCTGAACCCTCCTCCACCTCCTTTGTTTCTCTTTTAAAAGTGACTTCAATCAATCCACCAACATTGCATGACTACTTGGATGTATATATCTTTCACATGGAAGTTTTGGTTTGAATAAGATTCCTGAGAAGGCACAGGATTCTGAGCTCCCTCAGATGATAGAATACTTTGAGTTCCTTGCTTGTCTTAGGCGAAAATTTAAAAGTAGAACACAGGACTCTCCTCTAGCGTCTACAGCCATAATTCTAAAACAGGAAAGTTAAAATCCTACCGCTTACCCACAAGGCTCTGGCTCTTTTTGACTTCCTATGTGTCATCCAGCTAGTTTGATCAACTAACTGACATAATCGGAAACATGTGGAAGCACTGCTTCTAGAGACTTACTATGGCTCTCCTGGAGACAGTACCCCTCCCCCTTCTCCCTTGCGGAAGGTCTAGCCTCTAGTGACTCAAGTCATCTAAATTTCAGATGGTCGGTATAGGTGGGATCATGTTACTGAGAAACATGTTTTAAAAGTTTGCAGAGGCATCCTGACCAATGGTCCTAAAGATCTATCTGAATTTTCAGCAAAAAATTTAGTATGCCTAAAAGGTGCCAGATGACAGTGAAGCAGTCTGTTCAGCCACAGGAGAGATATTGCATGAATAATGGGTTCTTTGTACGTTTTGTCAGCGTAAACATCATCTTGTCAGTTTGTTAGGACAATAATATCTAATAATAATTCTCAGCATTTGTCAACTGTAAACACCTTCACAAAACCAAGTTTATTTTCAAGACAATGCCATCAGTGGGGTTTGATTTATTATTTTCATTGTACACTTGGAGAAATTGAGGCAGCATTTTAGAGACAAAAAGATGAGTCAGAGTAAGAATTAACCCAGCAGACAGTCTCTATATGTCTTCCTTCTGAGTTTGCCACAAAAATTGATTTATGAATACTGTGAAATGATTATAGCACTGAGACTACCAATTCAATCAAGAAATAGTACCTATATTATACCCCCATTTATTTTTCACTGGCCAAGAGGGCTCTGAAGTAGCAATTGAAAAGGTGAAAAGTCACAACTTTCATTTCCCATCTCTAGGGCTACCTACAGAGAACAAAATGTCTGAGAGTTTGTCCATCTGGCATTGGATACAAGTGCTTTCTCCTTATAGACTCTGTGCCTCTTCCCAGAGGAGTTCCCACTTCTCTGCTTAGAAGTGTAGGATCTGACATGTTTCTTAAATGACTTGCCTAAGACCCAAAAGGTTATTTTTAAATAAAAATATACAACTAAATTCATTAAAATAATGGCAATGGGAAAGTAAGGTTGAAGACTAGGATAGAGAAATGGTCATTATCATGATAAAAACAGGGTGGACAGGGCCAATTCTGGCCCTTCAACCTTTACTTTAAACCAGTAGTTCTCAAATATTAGGGTGCATCAGAACTACCTGGAGGGTTGCTGAACACAAGATATTGGCCCCGCCTCCAGATTTTCTAATTCAGTAGGTCTGGAGTGGAGGCTATGTAATTTGCATTTCTCAAGTTCCCAGGTCTGCCTGGAGGGTCACAACTATTTTGTGCCACTTGTTTTTGCAAGGTCTGTAAGCTAATAATAGTTCTTACAGGAACACTAACTTTGAACCCTAGTTAAATGGCATTCTGTCCCTAGCAAAAAGAATTATATTCTTCTCATTAGTATATCTGTATTACAGAAAATTATACTATTATAGTTTGAATTTCATCAGTAGAACTGTGGAATTTTGATTTCCCCCTGGTTATGTAAGTGCACACATAATATCCTCAATCTTGCCTCTTGGCCCACAAAGCTTAAAATATTTACTCTCTGGCTCTTCACAGAAAATATTTACAGACCCCTGGGCTAGTCTCTGCTGCTGATTTGGGAATGACTTTGAGAACCACTGCTCAAAACTGTTTTCATGAAATACCCCTTATGCTTCCTGGCACAGCTGGCTCAGACCTATTACACAATGTTGAGACACATACTCCACACTGGTTATTGTTCCACTCCAGGAGGGAAATCTGTAGAGTTGAATGGAAAGTAAAAAATGCCTTAGCATTTCTTTAGAAGTGCAGAAAAGCGAATTCAAAAAATTATGGTGGTTAGTCCTTAGCAAAATTTTAAGAAAGGTGAAATTCGCTTTGGATGTTGTCCCACCTCTCTTTATAAGCTTTTGTCTCCTTGCTATCCCTAGTGTTGAGCACTCTGGGGGTTCTCTGACTGTTCAATGCCCCCAACTTCTCCTCTCCACACAAACCTTACTCAACACACCTACAGCTCTACAATCACCTCCCAAGCTAAGTAATTTGAAGAGTAAATCTTCAGAATTTAAAGTCTGTGATTCATTTCAGTATTTATGGTGCATATGTTTGCTTCCTTTGTCATTTAATATTGAATTGTGTGTTATAATTTTTGGAAATTATTGCACTGAAAAATGTCACTTTTTTAAACTTTTTTTTTTAACTTTTTTTGCCCCCATTCTCTAATTCTACTGTCAAGAGCAGATCCTTGATATTAAAAACTGATGAAGGTGAAATTTTATTGAGGCCTGTCTTGAAGAAGGAGTACCATCTGACTTCTGCCTACTAATGAAAATTGGAATTTTCTCTGAGAACAACTGTCATCTTGACTTTCCCAACCAATGGATGAGTCAGCTCAGGTCTTCCTGCTTCTTCCTTAAGCTCAGACTGTAGGAAAACTCCAAGGAAAGCAAAACAATCTAACAACAGGCTAAAGATTGCTTTTGCTATCATGTTTAGCATTTCCCATGGCAGAAAATTGCTCATTTTTTTTCTTTTTCCTTTTTAAATTTGGACCCACAATTTGGAAGCTCCTGGCTGTTATAAAAGTTGGAAGGGAGAGCAGTATAGTGCCGTGATTAAGAGTTCTAGTCAGCACACCTAAATCTGAGTTCTTACTTTGCACATATACAGTGTGAGATCAGGCACAATGCATGGCCACTCTTCACACCATCTCCTCACGTGCAATGGTGTGATACTCACAGCTATTCAGATGTGTTTGTAAGGATAAAAGTGGTTAATGTGCAGAGTTCATAGGACAGTGCCTGGCACAAGGCTTAGTGAGGGCTCCATAAATTGTAGCTTTGATATAATTTTATATTAAGTATTCTATCAAATCCATCCATCCATCCATCCATCCATCCATCCGCTTGATAAATATTTTTGAAGACTATTACAAGCCAAGCACTCACTTCGATTGGGGAATACAGTGTGAAAAAAATATACAAAGCCCCAGCCATCTCAGGGCTACAGTTTAGTGGATTGTGAGCTCCCAAAGAGAGAGATCCTGCCCCTGGATCTTCATCTAGAGCCAAGTACAGCACTTAACCCAAAATAGATGTATTAAAAGTGTTTATTAAAGAATGACTGACTGTGTAATTGACACTTCTGAAAAATGAAAAGTCAGCTGTGTTTATATTCCTCTTGGCTGTTGCTGGGTTGGGGCCACCACTTAAAACTGCTGGATAGAGATCAGAGCTGGCCATCCCTGGAGTTCTGGAGTGGCCTTGCTCTGGCTATTATGTATGTCCTGAAATCACTTCCCAGCAAGCACAGAGCAAAGGGATGTCCCCTGGAGAGATGGCCGTCATTCAGACTACGGTCTACATATTAATTTCAGTATATAATTCACTACTGAAGTCCAAGTGGCAGCCAAACATAGATTGTTTTCCTATGTAACTATATGTTCTTTTCACTGCCATGGTATTCTGAACAAACTGTGCAGCTGTTAATGAGTTCTGAGAAGGAAATACAATATTATGCTGCCATGCATACTGAGAGGCAGAGAAGCTTTCAGATTATGGAGCAATTAATTAAAGAACAATCATGAAAATGTTCCTGATAATTCACTTCAAGCAGCTACTTATTGTTACTTTATTAGTTCGGATAATATTCATGATTATTGTTTAATTTGTTTTTAATATGGATGCACAGTTTTATGTAATCTTTTTGTAATTGAGAAGCAGTTAGAGGTCCAGGTGCTCTGAAATACTTCTTTATTCAATTACCCAACTTTTATAAGAATCCTGTTATGCAGTTAACCCAGATTATTAACATGGACATATACATTCTGTGTTGCATGTAAGTATAACTGTAAATCTATCTGATTTCAATTTTAAGCTTCACAGCAAAAGCCATATTGCCATCCCTGCATGAGTCTAACTAACACTAAGGGGTCAATATTTCCTAATAGGAAAATCCATTAGTTAGTCAACAAATATTCGTTGGGAAGTTACCTTATACAAGGTATGAAAATTGCGTGTTGGAGTTGTTATACACAAAAAAATGATACAGCTTTGTCCTTGATCTCTAGGCAATTTCAGTTTTTTTTGGAAAATAAGATAGCATAGAATGGTAACTAACAATGTAAGGCAATAAATGGTGAGTATCAAATGATACAATAAAAAGTTTAATTGCTGTACAAAGCCATAGGAGACAGCAGCCTCTATGGTCTTAATTGGTTGTGGCAGCCTTGCCCATTTAATCTTGCCCGTTTCATGAAAGTTTGACTGATTAAATAGAAGGACAGAGGTTGAGTACCTTCTCTTGCTACTCAAAGGGTGATTTGACAGCCAGCAGCTTTGGCAATACCTGGGAACTTGTTAGAAATGCAGCATCTTAAGCACTGCTCCAAACTGATTGAATGGGAATCTGCATTTCAACAAGATCCCCAGCGATTCATAGAACATTAGAGCTGAAAAACACTAGTTTAGCTTTCAGACCCTTAAGTAACTCATAGGTTACTTTTTTTTCCCCCTGAGGGAAAATTAGACTCATACTTGCTAATTCCATTCTCACCCCAATAACAAATAAGAAAATTAAAGGAAACTGTTCAACAAGCCTGTATGTATCTTCTTTGTGCTAGACACTTGGTAGTTTGCTCTGGTTACATTCCAAGTACTGTATACAGCAGTGCCCAATGATGCTTTGGGGTATTTATTAATTCTGGTGACTGCTGCAGACTCCGAGGTCTAAAAGCCAAATTGATTCTTAACACTCAGGGATATTTCCTCATAGAAGGGTCACCCCGAGAAGTGGGATAAGTATGTTAGAAACTTCTATGGGCAAAAAGTGATGCCGTGGGAAGGAAAAATATGTCTCTAACATAAGAGTGCTGTAGCAAACACAATTTTGTCTTTGGTTTCCTCCTGTGCTAAAGACTTTAAATCCAACAGCCTATTTGACATTTCAACTTGTATGTCTAACAGGCTTCTTAATAATAAACATTCAAAACAGAATTCTTAATTTTCTCTTACAAGCCTGTTTTCCCTTTGATCTTCATCTTCTTGATAAATGACACTATCATCCATCAATAAGCCAAAAAAGGAGAAATCATTCTGAAATCTTTAATTTTCCTGTCCACCACATCTAATCCTTGAGCATCTCTTGTCAATTCCACCTTCAGAACATGATCTTGAATATGCCCCCTTCAGCTCATCTCCGTTGGGCACCAGTGGCCATCTTACCAGGGGTCTAAAGTGGTCTTCCTGCGTCTTCCTATGCTCTTGTTCAATCTAATAGCCATACAGCAGGGAGCATGGTCTCAGGAAAATGTTAATCTCTGCATATCATTCATTTTCCTGAAATGTTAATAATTTGCTATTTATCATCAAATAAAATTGAAACCAACAGGGTCTGTTGGATCTACGTCCTGTTGCCCCTTCCTCTAACCCGGTCACCCACTATGCTCCAGCCAAACTGACCTTTTAATCATTCTTTCAGTGTGCTCAGATCCTTTCTACCTTAGGACTTTTGCATTTGCTCCCTTTGCTTAGAAAGTCTGCCTAGCTCCTCACATGGTTGCCTCCTGATCTTTCAGAGCTCAGAGAGGTCCTGCCCTGCCTCAGAGAGGCTCTCCCTGAAGTTCAAATAGTCAGCAACCCCAATCCTGTTTATATTTATTTCGTGGCCCCGATGACAATCTCCAATCACACTTCTTATTTTTTTTGGTTTTGCTTAACTTGAGTCTGCCTCTCCAAGTGAGAAGATAAACCCGTGAAGGGCAGAGATCTCATCTCTCTTGTCATCACTCTTTCTCCAGCACACAAATGTGTGAATGAATAAATATGTAGTTCTAGATTTATATGGCTAGATTTTTGTCCCTTCTGAGTAAGTCTGAAATACTTTTTAAATTACTCAACTTTGGAAGAATCTCATTATGCAATTAACACAGATTATAAACACACTCTTAAACATTGTATCTCTGTACCACATGTAGGTATAACAAGGAGCAAGATATATTTTGAAAGGAGACAGATGCCTCTAGCCAGCTGACGATCTGAAGGAAGGTGCACATGCCCAGCATGCAGTTCTCTCTGCAATGTAGTCAAGGGTGTGCTTCCAGAATCCACTCCAAACAGCACTGTGGCCACTTGTGTGTAGATGAGCCTCCCTGAGTGGACTTCTAAAGATGTAATAGAAGTAAGAGAGTCCTCCAAGTCTCTACACTCTGATTGGAAGTTTAGGTGAATCTCTAGTCCTGACAGGAACTGTAGGTGAATCCTTACATTCTAACTTACACATAAAGGAAATAAGCCTTCCAGTTTCCTTAAGTGGTTTAGATTGTTAGGTCCTTTGAGCACTAAGAAATTTGGTATTATAATTAAAAAAGTTATAATCAGCTACCTGTTTTCATGCCTACCGTGTTTCCCAGAAAATAAGATCTAGCCGGATAGTCACCTCTAACGCGTCTTTTGGAGCAAAAATTAATATAAGACCTGGTCTTATTTTACTATAATATAAGATCAGGTCTTTATAATAGTAACATAATATAATATAATATAGTATAATATAATATAATAATACTGGGTCTTATTTTACTATAAGACTGGGTCTATAATATAATATAATATAAATACCGGGTCTTATATTAATTTTTGCTCCAAAAGACACATTAGAGCTGATTTTCTGGCTAAGTCTTATTTTCTGGGAAACAGGATAATACAATACTAAAGAGACTCACATTTGGCAAGTAAAGGCAGAACAATGCCCCCACCCCCCTGGTCCCCAAAAGATGTCCACATCCTAAACCCTTTTAGAACCTGTGATTATGTTACCTTACAAAACAGACCTGGTCAAATTAAGGACATTGAGATGGGGAGATTATCCTGGATTATCTGAATGGGCCCAATGTCATCACAAGTATCCTTAAAAGGGTCAGAGAAAGAGAGGTAATGACAAAAGCCGAGTGTGAAAGGCAGAGAGAGATTTGAGGATGCTTTGCTGTTGGTTTTATAGATGGAAGAAAGCTGTGAGCCATGGAAAGCAGTATCTTCTAGAAGCCAGAAAAGGCAAGGCAACGGATTATGCTCTGGAGCCTCCAGAAGGAGCCAACCCTGGTTTAGGACTTGTGGCCTCCAGAGCTGTGGGATAATAAATTTGTTCTAAGCCAGTGGTTGCTGCTGAAACAGATTACCATAAATTTATTGGCTTAGAACTATCTCAGCAGCAATAGAAAACAAATACAGTGCAAGTGGGTGGTAAATATATATCTCTTTTTAGTTTCCTTTTTCATTTATAAAGCAATGCTGGTGTTCTAAAGTCATCCACATGGTCCTAACATGGCACTTTAATTCAAAACAGAGCTACCTCATCCCCTCACTTAGAATCCCCTCACTCTTTACTTCACACAAGATTCTCACATCTTTGTTAACTAGTTATAGAGCCCGCAGAAGATTAAAAATAACAAATGAGGAATTATTGGAGCAAAAATAATGACAGTTACAATATGTGACAATGAATGGCGTGGCTGTGAAAAAGAAGATAGAAAACCCACAAAACAGCCACAAGAGGCAGACCAGTTAGTGGTAATGAGGCTCAGGAATGTGACAGCTCCTGCAGGTATCACTCATTTACATCACAACATGGTACTCATTGTTTGAATCATGACCCTGAAATGTGGAAAAGAGATTAAGTCGTACCTAATATACCCCCCTATATGTAGGGAGTATGCTTTGAATTTAGGAGAGCTATCCATCAAAATTAGTTAAAGTAAAAATGATTTGATGCTTCAAGATAGACAGTTATCTGGAAAGGTTTATTCTCTAATGATATTGAATAATGTGGTATTTTTATGGGCATCTATTCTTTTCATATAAATGACCCTCTGATGTGGTTTTCTAGAAGATGATAAAGGACTGCTCCTTGGGACTTGATTCCTATATCCTTTCTGGAAAATGATGTAAAGTGATAGATGTACTTTTGATTGCAGTTAGAAAAGGCTGCTCCTGCCTTCTTTCTATTCCTTGAGAATAGCTGTTGTTTGAAAGAGGAATTCTCTGCTAGCTTCAGAGCTAAATGCTTACAGTACAATTAGACAGAGTCTTAGTTGACATTTAAACATTTTTCATTTTTCACTCTAAGCATTAACTAATTACGCTTCATCAGGCACTGATGCAAGTGAATTACCTATAATATTCTGCAGATGGAAATAGTTCGTCTGATCCTTCTGAAACTTCACCTAATGATGTAAAGGAGGAAAAGTATCTCCCACAATGCCTACTGCAATATTTTAAAGCAGTGGTTCTCAAGAGGAACCTGGTGTTATTGAAAAGAGCCTCTGTTTCCATGTATGTAACCTCAAACATCAAATGGATGCTAGTTGTTGCCATGCATTTTGGTGCACATTTGGTACTGGGGTCATGTAGTACACATATGAATGGCATATGTCCCCATTCTTCCCTTCTCTCTCCTCAGTTGCTCCTACTCTCGGCCAAGCCCCATCATTTTTCACCTGGTCTAGGGATCCCCTGCTTTCTCCCTGCTCCCTACAACCTTTCTCCTCACTCTAGCTAGAGTTATCTTGTCAAAACTGAAATCAGATCAATGCCTCTACTCTGCTTACATCTCTCCATGATTTCCTATTGCATTTACAATCAAGGCCAGTCTTATGACCTTGACTTCAAAACCCTGTGGCGTCTGGTCCCTGCCAGCCTCTTGAATACTGACCCTTGCTCATTACACCCAGCCACGCTGGCCTCTTTCTCTCCTTTGAACATCCCAGGCCCATTCTCATCTCAAGACTTTTATACTTGCTATTCCTCTGATCTCCCCATGACAGCTTCTTCATGTCTCAGCTCAGCTGTCACCTCCTCAAAGAGGTCTTTCCTAACAATCCAATCTACAGAAGCTGGGTAGCTAACACAAGTACCATTATGAGTAGCACAATGCACATTAATTTGAAAATGTTGCTAAGGGCATAATAGGTTTTGGTAATTTGATTTTTTCCCCCAATTAACAGTGGCCCATGAAATTGTTGGACATTAAAATTCGGTTCTGATACTTGAAGTTGCAAAAAGATGAACTCCAGCATGAAATAAAAAAAAATGACCATTAAATAGAGGCACTTAATTGTTTTCAAAAAGCTACTTGATGCTAAAAATGATGTCGCTAATGTATCCTGAGGTAGTTATTAAGCCTAAACAGTGGGTGCCAAAAAATGTATACACATATTAAGAAAGGAAAAACTATTAAAATTGTAATAATCTATACCGATAACAAAAGATGAATACAAGTCAGTTTGCCTTCTACAATTACAAGAGGTACTCAACGTAGTTACCATCAACATAATTTTAATACAGTTTTTTCCTTTCTTAAAATGTGTAGACATTTTTTTGGCACCCTCTGCATATTTAGAACATTTCTCAAAACTAACCACATACTGACTCTAATGCTATAATGATGTAAATATTTAGTACAGAATTAGGCATTGACTTATAGTAGTTCTTTGCCCTGAAATATGAGAGAACCTGCTTTTCTAAGCTTCTCAAATCCTCATAAGACTCTGTATTTATTCATTAAGACTTAAGAAACCTTCATGGCAACACAGTCAGGACGTATGAAGAAGAGAAAATTCCACAAGTTCTTTCTCACCTCACCCCAGTTAGAATGGCTATCATCAACAAGACAAATAGTAACAAGTGTTGGAGAGGCTGTGGAGAAAAACGAACCCTCATACATTGTTGGTGGGAATGCAGACTGGTGCAGCCGCTACAGAAGGCAGTGTGGAGGTTCCTCAAAAAATTATGAATAGAATTACCGCGTGACCCAGCAATCCCTCTCCTGGGTATCTACCCAAAAAAACTGAAAACATTTAGAGATAAAGACACGTGTGCTCCAATGTTCATTGCAGCTTTATTTACGGTGGCCAAGACATGGAAACAACCAAAATGTCCTTTGATAAATGAATGGATAAAGAAGTTGTGGTATATATACACAAAGGAATACTATTCGGCAGTAAGAAAAGATGATATAGGAACATTTGTGACAACATGGATGGATCTTGAGAGTATAATGCTAAGCGAAATAAATCAGACAGAAAAAACAGAGAACCATATGATTTCACTGATATGTGGTATATAAACCAAAAACAACAAAAGAACAAGACAAATAAGTGATAAACAAAAACTCATCGACACAGACAATAGTTTAGTGGTTACCAGAGGGTAAGGGGGGTGGGGGGGTGGGAGATGAGGGTAGCGGGGATCGAATATATGGTGATGGAAGGAGAACTGACTCTGGGTGGTGAACACACAATGGGATTTATAGATGATGTAATACAGAATTGTACATCTGAAATCTATGTAACTTTACTAACAATTGTCACCCCAATAAACTTTAATTAAAAAATATATATATGCATACATATATATGTAAATATTTAGTACAGAATTAGGCATTGATTTAGGCATAGGATATATATATATATATATATATATATATATATATATATATATATATATAAAATTCTATCAGTCTTACTATAGGGAATATCCCTATCATTCAAATTGTGAAAGAGAGAATGTATGCTCTAAAATTTCCATTTGAGGAGCAAATAGGTTTATTTATTATATCAATAAAATGGGATACTGAAGCCTTGTAAACTGCAAAAATATTTCATGGTCTCTGACATAAAGGGAAAAAGATGTAGAATGTCTTAAAAAAGATTTGAAAATAAATGAAACTTAGGAAAAATACATACTGTGTAATGGAAAAATGATGTGTGTAACCACAACATCTTTCTAAGGTTCCTGCAACCCCGTGGAGCTATTGTTTGTCAAGCACATCAGTACATTTGGGAACAGGACCTGGAGAAGGTGGAACTTCCTGCTGTGCAAACCTGCAGGAAGAGTTGGGGGAAGAACTCAAAGGGCAGTCCAGGAAATATTGACGGTAGGAATGAAGAAGCGAGGCTGGGTAATACGTGGGGAAATGGTCAGTGAGAAAGCTCCTTGCTAAGGGAGGGCAGACAAAAGATGGCCAGAAGGATATTTAAGGACAGGAATATGTACTGTGACATGCTATGTCATTTGAAATATGCTGAATATGTGACCTTTTCTCATGCTTCTTCAACCTTCAATAAAGCCAGCTCTGTGTGTGTGTGTGTGTGTGTGTGTGTGCGCGCGCGCACGCGTGTGTGTAGGAAGAAGCTGAATTTCACATCTATTTAGCAATACAAGTAAAAATGTGGCCATGAGAACATAAATCTTTCAGGAATTTACAGGTTCCTTGACTTTATACTTCCACAGGGGGTTCAAACTAATCTGATATAGTTCCCAAGAGTCTGGGAAAGCCACGGTGACAGCAGTTGTGGATGGGAAGAAGTAGTGAAGGACTTGCCTTTGTATAGTCTAATAATGAAAGTTGTTGGTATTTAGCTGAGAGTAATATTTAACTGGGAAGCTCTACACGTCTTCATTTGGAGAACAGATTTTCTAATGTTGCACACCAATACAAAACACTTTTCATTACAATTTTATAAAATTCCTACCTGAGGACATGTTCTGTAGAATAGAAACAAGAATTTAGTTTCACTGAAGGAAATTCCCTAAGGTCTGATGGAGTAAGGGTTTCACAAATATTTGAGAAATAACAGTAAGTGCTGAACAGAGAAGTGTTGGTCTTTCAAGAAGTTGTTGGAATTTTCAGTGCTAGGCCAAACTCAAAGTGGTATAAAAGGCACTATAAAAGATATGAAGTCATCATACTTTAAATTTGATGCATTTATTTCACAAAACACCTTTTTATAGTTTTGAAAATATAACATAGTTTTGATGTAATCTGGTTAAAGATTCTTCCCTGGGGCAGCACCAGAAAACATTGTGGGAGAGGGACGTCATTCTGGGCTGCAGTCTGAATTTCTATGCTTCAAGCTATTATCATTCTTTATTAAGCCAGCCTGTTAGCTTGAGGCTTGTAATATCTCCAGTTCTCAATGACTTTATTTCATAGACATTTCATATATATTAAATATGCCCTTTGAGCACATTACTATAAAATGTTATATGAGAATGCCAATCTCCTGATAAAAGAAAAGAAGTTTTCAGTTTTGTGTCTGGGAAGATATGACTCAGTGACTCGGAGAGAAATCTACTGTGCAAACAAGTATAGTTATGAAAGAACAGGCTGCACTTAAATCTCCTTTCCTCTGGAAAGATATCATTCTACCTTCTATAGTGTACAATGACAATAATATGAACCTGAACAACTTTCTGGAAACATGCAGAAATATGCAGTTGGCAAGTTAGTTTTAAGAGACCACTGTCTATGTGGAGAATGAATCTTCTATGTTTGTTGGAGTTTGAAATAAGTCATCATTATCTATCAACATTGAAAGTTAGAGAATGCTGTGGATTTACTGAACCTGACTGTAACTTTCTGGAAAGATGCAGTTAGCAAGGTCACATGTGTGGTGATGGAGAAACTTCTTTAAGAGCAAAGTAAATGGAGACAGCAATGAGACTCCCTGCTGCTCCCCTTCACCCACCTCTCCTTCCCTCCTGTCTTTCCCTTCCTCCTAGTTCCATTTTTTCTGATTAACTGGATACACACACACACACACACACACACACACACACACACACACACACACTCTTGCATTTATGTAGCCTAAGAAACCTCAAGCTAGAGACTTCTTAGAAGTTCTTTTAGAGTTGAAACTCTCTGTCTAGTACCCATGAAACATAATGGCAAAGGATGTGACATTCATTCCCAATGACTTGCCACTCTCAAGTGGAGCAGGTCAATGATTTCTCAAGGATACATCTGGCAATGGGTACACGTTGCAATGGGTCACACAAACGGCTTGTCCATGGTTTGTAGAGGACAGCTCTGATGGGCCCAGGGCTTGCAATTAATGTTTCTGCAGGTTTCATCACACTCACCATCATTACTCAGGATCCTACACTTCTTTCCTCACAGACTTCAGAGTCATTTTAAAAAGTGACCACTGCTTATGGGGAAAATGAAACCTACATGCTTGTTGAAGTTTGAAATGAGTCATTATTGTCAATCAGCGTTGAACATTAAGGCATGTTGCTGCTTTATTGAACCTGACAGTGCAATACAAATAAAAAAGCAAGTTATTTGTCTCACTGAAGTATGGTTGACGTAGGCCACATATGTTTTTTTTTTTTTGTGTGTGTGTGTGTGTGTTTTTTTTTTTTTTACAAGTTTGCTGCAAATAAATGCTTTTGGATTTCAGATACTGATAAAGATAATTTATTTTTGTCGAAAACCTACTACATGTCAGATACTCTACCTGGCATTTTGTATACTTGAACTTATAAAATCATTGCATCCTTTCTTTAGTATTAATTGGTAACCTTTACTTTACAGATGAGAAAACAGAAGCTCAAGGATGCTAAGCAGCTGGCCCCGGTCAGGCTACTAGTAGACATTCAAACAGGTGGGTTTGCTTCATAGTCTGATCTTTCCATTATATAATGCTTTCTCCCTGATAAGGGAAGGAATGTTGATAAAACACTGTGAAACAGTCAAGACATTCAGGGAGTGAAGTGAGAGTAGTATTTGTTTTGCTGTAAATAAAGAATTGGCTTAACAGGAAATAAAAGGTAGAAGAAAATAGTTGCTTCTCCAGATGGAAAAATGTTATGAGTTTATTTAATAGAATGATAAGTGATTTGGATCGGAGATTATGCAGTGAGATCTCCAAAATTAAAGATGGAAGTGAAATGTCAAACTGACAGGGATAAACCATAGTAAGATCTCATGAGGTTTCATGTGTGGGTAGAGCAATAGCAAATGAGCTCTAGCGTGGGCAAGTGTAAGGCAATATTCTTAGGGAAAATAATATAAACTTTGCTTATGACACCTCTTAGTTTCAATACAGGAAAAAAAGCTTGAAATCAATATAAAATATTATAAAATACATAATATTTCATGGTTAAAAATAAATTTTAGATCCATTTTTTTTATACCTTCATAAGGAAACAGAAAAATCAATTGTTAATAACCTCACTTAATTGTGAAAACAAAGACGTAGGGTGAAAACAGTGACTTCCTGAGGTCACTCTTGTAGGTAGTAAAAGAACTCTAACTAGAAACCAGCACCACAGAACCCCAGCCCACAGCTTTCCTTCTCCTATGGGTTCTTCTCTAGGGTCATAAAGCCAGTAATAGCAGATTATTATCAGGAGCCATTTTCTTAACCTCGGATCCTAATCCCATTTTGATACTTGCCAGAACACATGTCACAAAATAGGTTATTTAAATGCTAGAGAGTGTCGATTTCTTCTTGCATAAAATGGAGACACAGAAAAAGCACTTGCCTCATAGAAGTATTTTAAGAATTAAATAAGGTAAGATATGACAATACTTAGCACAATGCATGGCACATAAGTATTTAATGAGCTGTAGGCACTAGTTCAAATATAAGAGTAATTACAATTATTATAATGTCTACCCATTAGTTTAAGATAGAGGCTATTGGAATGAATAAAAATCAAAGTTCAGCCATATTCTACTTTAAAGAGTCATACATAAAACAAAATGACATAAATATGTAGAGAATAAAGACAAGAAAAAATATACCAGGTAAATAGTTATTAACCAAATTTTAAAAGATAGGTAGTATACTATAGCTAGTACAATATTATAGCTAGTATACTATTAATATTAGGCAAAATAGAATTTAAGGGAAAAAAAGCATTAACAGGAATATAACAGCAGTAAAATATATAATCAGACAATGAAGCTGTGAACTTTTTGATATAGAGATTAGGGCTGAAAGAAAAGCATGATTAACATTTGTAAAACTATGTCCATGGGCTTTATTTTTATTCAATTCAATAAATTTGGTATTCTCGATAATTAATTAGAAAAGGATTGGTTGATCAGAATGCATAAGAACATTTACCCAGGCCCCATCCATAGTTCTCCTCCCTGTGGTAAGTAAGCACGGGGATTAGGCTGGAGGTTGAGGGGGAAGTAGCCCCTCAGGCATTGAAGATGGAGAGCAGATGTGAGGTAAATGCCTGCTCACACACTTAGGCCACTTGCAACAGACATATCAGAAAGAGATTGCTTTAAACAAACTAAATTGACTTGCAACAAGCTCTCAGTTGTTTTAAGCTTGTTCCCAGCTTTGTGGGTCACCAGACCCATGCATGTTAGTTAGGCCCTCGGGGAAACAAGGCACAGAAGAGAGGTCTAAGGGAGTGTGAGATGCGAAAGGAATTGGACCAAACAGAGGAGAGATCTTCAGATGATTGACCTAAGTTCAGATGCTGGCACATATCTTGTTTTGAGCTCATCAGAATAAAATCTCATGCCTCAAAGGACCTAGCTGAATGACCTCTAAGGTCTTAATCTATAATTCTGATGTTCTGTCCCTCCTGGTACACTCACGTTAGACTGGTGGGGCGATGACATTTGACAAGTCTTTGCAAATATAATACTGTAAGAGGGTATATTTTTTAGCAGGTTGACTGGCTTTATATTTGTATTCCAGATATTTGTTTCCTTCTGTAATGCTTTAAAAATAATTCTTGTGCCTCATGTAACTTCTGAATCTAGCCTGAGGTTTTGGAAAGAAAAAAAGCATGCCAACTCCCCACCTTCCTCTGTAGTTTGCAGACTTGCTCTTTGGGTGTCCTCCAGAGGGAACAGGCTTGGAATCAGTGGTGTGCTGCAGCTGCCTTGTACTGGCTGGGGAAAGAGGCTTTTGCATATCTCTTTCCAGTTCCACAATCAGTGATGAAACATTGGTAGCTTGAAAACCGCAATGATTAGACTGTTTACACCATGGAAATGGGCACACACTACAGACCAGGGCTTTTTCCCCTGAAGCCAGTTGTTAAAAGTTTACCAGCATTTCACTGCTCAGAATCCTCTTAGCCCACAGTTCATTTCCTATAAGATAATGTTCCAAAGCCTAAGGCAGGGTCCTCTCAGAGACTGCTCTGCTTGTGAAGTTGATGGAAAGTAATGACAATTACTGGAAATAATTTGACTGGAAAGTAATGACACCAATTGCTCACAGTGGCTTATGGGCCTTTGTGTTTCTCTTAGCAAGTGGCTGAGTGCTGAGCCTTTTCTTTTAAGGTTAATATGAACACAGTTATACTTAATCATTATCTTTAAAAAAAATTCTAACAAAAACGTGCCCTTTTGCTGAAATTCTTGATTCTCTCATATTGTAAAATATTCGTTCCTCACTGTACCAAAGTATAATAATTCTTGCCACACATGCTTTTCCTGTCAATCAAATAATAAAATATTTAATGAGTCTTTATCATATGTGAGACACAGTGATAGGCAATATGCTAGATACAGAGAATAATTGTAGAGCCTCAAATTATTATCTTTAAGAAGTATATAATTTAGAGAGGCAAGACATGCATACATGAGAAGTTATGTAAGAGAATTTCTATAACACTGTATAATTTGAATGTATCCAATAAGGGCAGTCTCAGTTCATTGTTACATCAAACACACACACACACACACACACACACACACACACACACACACACACACACACACACACACACACACACACAAGTTAAAGATTCTTATTTTCTGAAGAGTGGGTGCCAGAAGACAAAGGCGGGAACTGCATCTTACATCATAAAGCAAAACATTCTAAAAATCCTCCGTAAGTATTTTTTCTCTTTCCCCAAATTATTACTTCCATAACATCCATGTCTAGCTCTCCTCCTCCCTTGCCTGCTCTGCCTTTCTTTATTCTTTTCTCTCAGGCCACTTGCTCTCCAGATATTCTTGAGAGTTTGGCAAAACAAACTCTCTTTTGGGAGATCTATCCTCTTCAGAAGGGAAAGAAGAAAGAGGTTGTAAATTCATATGATTTCATGTGCTTCTGTCATCAATAAAAGACAACATGTATCATAAGGAGTATTTGCAATCAGACGTAAAGAGTTGAGAATTTTAAATTCAGAGGGAGAGGAAAACATTATTTTGCAGGTGCAACAGCTTTAAGGAGAGAGTAGTAGAGAGTAGAAGGTCTCAAAATGAAGAGATAGGAAGTGGCACAATGAGTGTAGTGCTTCTCCTAACTGTGTTGTTATCCTGGCGAGTTGCTGAGATAGGTTCATGATCACCCAGTGAAGAGAGCAGTCAGTCTTACCGGTGTGTGCAGATAACAATCTCTTGCTTCATGTCTTGCCATGTACTTCCACCTCTTCAAAATGACCAAAATGTATGACTCGTTTCCTCTCCTCAAAGAGGAGGAGTTGTGTGTTTCATGTAGACTGAGTAAAGGACCCATAGACTTTAAGTCTATCTATCCACCTCAGATATATGGATTCAAATGACGGCTCTAACTGCCAATGTATTTAGTGGAAGAGTTTTTCCATATAATTTTAAGGTGGCAACATATTTGAAGAAGAGATAAGCATGCTTTTCCTTTGCTGCACACAGTTTTACTCGAAAACATGAACCTCAACAGACGAGCGAGTGTGGCATGGCCATGCTGTTCAGGTCACAACTGTCAGCTACCACTTTCACTTTGTATTGTTGCACCAATCAACTAGAGAAATTTTTAGAACACTTTTTCCTCTTCTTTTCAATGCAGACTCAAGTGATTTAGGTATAAAGAGGCAATTCAGCAGTAAAGTCTATTGTTAGCAAATTTGCATAGTTCCTGGCTTGAGAATCTTTAGCCTCCTCTTCCTCCAGCCTGGCTAAGTTCAGAAATCTTGCTCCACCATTATGAGTCATTATCAAGGCCCAAAGTTACCTCAGCGGTTCTCACACTCTCCCATGTCTTTGTGATGATAGAGCTGTCAGCCTGGGACACAGGGAGCCCAAAGTATCACGGAATCACAGTGTGAAGCCGTTAAATTAACAGCAAGCTCATTTTCTTCATCTTCAGGCCTGAACATCTATAATAATCTAAATAGCTTCTTTCTTGCTAACAATCAACTAATAAGTACTCCCACTCTCTGACAGTATCAAAGGCATTTCAATTATTCAAGTGAATCTCATCAGGACTTCAGGAATATTTGGCTCATTTGGATTCTGGACAATTTTTTTTCCATCATCATCAGCAGCTCCTCTGACCACATGACCTTGAGTGAGTTATTTAAAACCTTCCTGAGCCTCAGTTTTATCAGGTCCTAATTGAGTTAAGTTTACATTCTATGTCTTCCCAGGCTGTTCTGAACATCCAGATTAGCTAATACATATGAAATCACTTGGACACTAGAAATCTTTATATAATATATTATTGACTTAGACCTTCTTCACTGATAAGAAAAAGAAGACCACAGTTAATTATGTGCTGGCCCCAAGAGCTGGCATTAGAGTTCAATTCTCAGATACATTTTATAGCACTTTTACCATGGTTAACAGGCAAAAGGGCTAGGGGTTTTTTAAAGAAGATTATTACATTTTATCCTACTTTATAATATGTTGCCCTAAAATCCAGGTAATATTTGGACATGGGATATTATTATGCTTTCTTTGACATAGATAAAATTTGGGAAAGAAACAGGGGTAAACATTAATTGTATTCACTAGTATTTAAAAAAAAAATGCAGCCCTATTGAAGCCCCGATCCATATGATCTACACTTGATTAAGTACAAGTAAGATTACCCCAAAAAAGAAACACACCATAAGAACAAACCAATTCTAAAATAACTCAAGTGGCCTGCAGCAAATCTTCTTAAGTTTTTCATTTCTTAACCATCAATAAGTTCTTTGCAATTCTGATGTGGGTGGCACTTCTCTTTCCTTTCTTTTTATTCTGCATCACATAAGGTTAAGGACTAAGGATGGCGCTAACAAAAGCAGAACTCTCCTTGGAGAACAGGTAGAGAGGGTGAGCCTGGGTGGGAACACCAGAACCATTATTAGAAGGATGCTGGGGACACGCATACACTCAGAACTTTTGACTCATCACAGGTATAATGACGCAGCAAGAATTCTCACTTGAATCACGTCAAGATTCAGACATGTCTGGGGTTGGAGTCCCGGAACAGGGTAGAACTGGTAAGGGCCTCTGAATGAAGAACCAAGAGAACCCTGAAAAAAAAACAACATAGAAAATATGTAAAAGACCAACAATCCCATTGCTTATAGGTAAAACTTACAACTTTTCCCAAATTTCTTTTTTGTCTTTTCTTATATCGATCTGAAATATTACTAAATTGCAATATACAATTTTGATCCTACTTTTTCTTACCTTAATATTACATGAAATGAAATATATATAATATGGTTACTTAGTATTTTTACATAGATTCATCATTATTCATCATTCATCATTAGTCCTCTGTTGTATGTTGATATTATTATCCATATTTTTCTATTATAAATCATTTTTATGCAAACACATTTGTGCAGAAGTCAGAAACCGTATTTCTGATTATTAGGATGGATACATTCTTAGAAGGACATTCAAAATTTGTTACATATCCGTTTTATTCTTTCAGTGAATACTGGTTGACGACAGTCTATCCCAGACTCTGTGGCTATCGAGGAAGGAGGAAGGACTGGCCAGAACCCTCGGGGAGCTCATATGCTCACAGGGAACAGAGAAAGATAAGAAGTGCTTATAATATGGCTCCTCGTGTGTCAAGACATGGGAAGTTCCTGGTGCTACCAGACAATATAGCCAGAATTCTTATCCCTGCCATTTGGGGCCAGAAGGCTTGCTGAATGAGAGATGTCTCAGCTGAGCCCTGAGGATGGTAAGAATTATCTGGGAGCACTGGGTTGTGGGAGAAGACAGAGCATTTTGGCAGTGGAAATGGGATGTACAAAAATTTTTGGAGAGAGTACAGGTGCAAGCAAGTTACTGAAAATTACTGAAAGAAACACAATAATGCTTAATTATAAGGTATCAAAGTCAGAAATTTGTAGAGACTAGCAAGGCCGTATTACAAGAATCTTCTAAGGTATTTGAGGACTTTGGTCATTTTCTTGGGGATAATGAAGAGCCATTGAAATGTCTTCATTAGGAAAGGGAAGTGATGAAATCTTCCTTGTATGAAGGGCACTTGGGCTGCCAAGTGGAGAGCATATAGAAGGTGGGAGGAGCCCAGAGGCTGGGAGGATGTAAAAGTAATCTAGTTGAGAAAAATTGTCATTTAAACAGGGGAGTGGAAGCGATGGTGGATGGGATCGATTCCCAGCTTATGAGGGAGTGAAATCAACAGGATTCAGTCACTGATTAGACACAGGGAAAGTGGACGAGTGCAGAGCAGATGAAAGCTCCTGAGTTTGTCTGATGTGTATGACTGGGTGGGTAGATTGTGGTGCCGTCTAGGCAGAAAGAGTACGTAGAGAAGGATCTGGCTGGAGGTGTACAGAGAGCAGGGACTGAGTGCCATCAGGTTAGTGTTAAGTATCCTGAATGTCAAGAGGAAATCAAGTAGAAGCAAAGTGAGCTCTCATATCTATAGATTTAGAAGAAATAGAGGTTGAAGACAACATATTCATGGGTCATTGCTCTACACTGAGATGGAGTGAGGAACAGGCCTGGTAGTTAGTGATCCAGGGCCCCAACCAAGAAAGATGGCTAAACATTGCCAACAAGATAGAGAACAATTATATGTGCAAGAATTCTCATCAGGGAGGAATATTCTGAGAAGTCAGTTGGGGTGAGGAGGTAAAATCCTCAAGGACCAACAGATAATTAATAGTCTGCTTTCTGAAGAGGGTGTCTGATTAAATGTGGGGTTTTTGGCTTTTCTGTGTGGGCCATGAAAGCTTAGCCTTTAAATAAACATTGAGCAAGAATATTTTGTTCAAAGGTGCCAAATGGTCAGCCTTCCTGCATCACATGCCTCAGACACAGCCTGCAACCCAGGTTGACGAGATGGCCCAGTAAGATTCTATAGGAGCAGGGAGGTGGGGAGGCCATCAGACATAAGCAAGGGAAGAAAAGCCTGTAGAAGGAGTAGGTGAAAGGGGGTGGCCAGAAGAGGCGGAGGGTACAAAGGTATAAAAATAAGTCCTTGGTTGTCAGTGAACAATGCAGCTGGTAAATCAGGCAAATGATTATGGAAGAGTTTACATTGGGTTTAACCACAAGAATCTTGCTGGTCATCACTGGTAGCACAAATTCTGTGAAATGTGGGGAAGGAGGTCACACTGCTGGGTGTAAACATGTGTTATGGGAGTTGGGAAACAAAGACAGGGAGTTCCATAAGTCTTTCAATAGTTTGGCCTTCTATGGGGAAAAGAATGGAGTATGAACATAACCATTTCATTGTCACTGATCTCATGGCCTATGTATCATTTTTGCAAATGTTTCTGAGTCAAAATCCGTTTTTGCCTTATTTGAACTTTTGACATTTAACTGATTACTAGTAATATTGAATATTTTCTCCTATGGTAATGTGTAATTTTACCTTTGTTATATGTTGTTTACCTTTATGTCCTTTGCCTAATATATTATGTTGTATTTTATTCATCATTTTATTCATTCTAAGAACATATTTATATATGATAACTTCTTTCCAGTTATATTGGAGTAAATATGTTTTCCCAGGGTTAATTTTATTATTGTTTTTAACATATAATATTGTTTTCATTTTTATGTTACACAATTTCCTACTGGATTGTTGAGTTTTAACAGAATGGCAGCAGTCTGAGCTAAGAGACAAGGTGGGGTTACCTAGGGTCAGTGTGAGCACTGCCTGATACTAGGTTTCTAAGAACACGATTTGGATTGGGTCATGATGGCAAACTATGTAAATGTTGTACTTCCCTCCTTTATAATAAATTACAACTAAACTACAGAATAACCATCACTGAGAATTGCCTGAAGTCTAGCTGAACGGAAGCCCTACAACTAAGGACATATAGAAGAAGCTACCTCGAGACTGGTAGGAGTGGAGACATGGAACGGGGTGGTCCCACACCCACATGTGACTATCAAAAATCAGGAGATGTCTCAGCTAAGGAGTTCCCCCCTGGGAGGAGCAAGGGGTCCCAACCCCACACCTGGCTCTGCAGAGGAGGGTTTCAGTGCCAGAGAGAGAAGTCTCCATAACTTCTGGCTGTAAAAACCAAAAGAGATTGTGGCTGGGTGAGATGAAGGGTGGCTGCACTCTCAGGTGTTCCTCTTAAGGCACCCCCACACAGAGTTATTCACTGATGGACTCACTCACTGAGTTCCAGTGCTAGAGCAGCATCTGGAAGGTGCCAGGGATATACAAGGAAAAACTGAATTGTCTGACTGCAGGGTGAGGGCTGGAGGGGTAGCTTTCACTGGGACAGAGGAACTGGTGGGAAACCATTGTTTCTTTGTTGGACCCTTCCCCCTCCTGGTGTGCAGACGCAGGCAGCTGCCATATCTGAGTCTCTATCAACCTGGCTAATACCTTTCATTTGCCCTGATTTCCTGAGACCATGCCCCACCCAACTTTTGGTCCTATCCAAGCCACTTCCAGTGACTTTTCTGGATAAACAGCTTGTCTTGACTCATGCTGTGGACTTTCCTAAAATCCCTCAAAGGTTCACAAAACCCAAACAGCAGCATCTGGCTTTTGCATTTCCTGTATCTCTGGCTGAGCATCCCCAAGCCTGGCACTATAGATAGCCGGCCTTGGTTTGTGGCTTGGACTCTTGAGGCACCTCCAAACCCAGCATGGGCAGTAGCCATATGCGGATAGTTTTGTGCTCATGTCACATGGCCCTGGGCAGGGCACAGGGTGCAGCTGAACTTGGCCTGCGGTGGGAACCTCCCAGGATGCTCCAGAACTGGCATATCCAGTGGCCAGAGCAACACCTGGCTGCCTCCAGGAATGACACACCCAAAGGGAAGACTGGGCAGTTACTAGAGCCCTGTTAAAGCAAATCCTGCTCCACAGGGTCAGCCCCTGCACAACAGTTCCTCCAATGTAGTCATGGCAAGTCCTCACAACCAATCAGCCAGAGGCTCAATCCCTCCCATTGATGTGCAAACAATCAATGCTCAATTAGAGCAGAAGAGTACACACAACCCACACAAGAAACACATCTGGAGCACCCATCTTGGTGACTAGGGAGACTGTGCCACTGAGCCCAACAGCACACATAGTATATAAGGCCACCTTACTAAGACCAAAAGACATTGCAGCCCTACCTAATACATAAAAACAAATACAGGGAGGCAGCTGAAATGGAGAGACAAAAAACATGTCCTGAATAAAAGAACAGAACAGAGTTCCAGACAAAGAAATAAACAAAATGGGGAGAAACAATCTGCCGGATACAGAGTTCCAAACACTGGTTATAAGGATGCTTAATGAATTCAGGGAGAACTTCAACAAAGAGATAGGAAACATATAAAAGAACCAGTCAGAAATGAAGAATACAATAACTGAAATGAAGAATGCATTAGACGGAATTAATAGATTAGGGGAAGCAGAGGATTGAATCAGCAATTTAGAAGACACGGTAGCAGAAAACACCCAATCAGAACAGCAATAAATAAATAAATAAATAAATAAATAAATAAATAAATAAATACATAAATAAATAATAATCCAAAGAAATGAGGATCGTTTAAGGGGCTTCTGGGACAATATCAAGCGTACCAACATTTGCATCATCAGGATACTAGAAGGTGAAGAAAGACAGCAAGGAATTGAAAATCTCTTTGAAGAAATAATGATGGAAAACTTCCCTAACCTGGAGAAGGAAGTAGATATACAAGCCCAGAAAGCACCAAGTCACAAAGATGAACTCAAATAGGTCCACATCAAGACACATTATAATTAAAATGTCAAAGCTTAAAGACAAAGAGAGAATCTTAAAAGTAGCAAGAAAAAAGCAGTTAATTACCTAGGAGGGAGCTCCCATAAGACTGTCAGCTGATTTCTCAATAGAAGGTTTGTAGGCCAGAAGGGATTGGCAGGAAATAGTCAAAGTGGTGAAAATCAAGGGCTTACAACCAAGATTACTCTATCCAGCAAAGCTACCATGTAGAATTGAAAGACAGATAAAGGGCTTCCCAAACAAGGAAAAGCTAAATTTCATCACCACCAACCAAGTATTACAAAGACTCTTAGAGGTGCTTCTTTAAGAAAATGAACTAAAAAAAGATTTTAAAAAAAAAGAATAATAAAATGGCAATAAGTATGTACTCAATAAGTATTCATCAACAATTACATTAACTGTAAATGGATTGAATACTCCAAATAAAAGATAGGGTGGCTGAATGGATAAGAAAACAAGACCCTTACATATGTTGTTTACAAGAGATTCACTTCAGATAAAAAGACACGCACACAGGCTGAAAATAAAGTGATGGGAAAATTATATTTCATGAAAATGGAAATGAAAGAAAAAAAAAAGCTGAGGTAGCAATACTATGACAGACAAAAAATAATTTAAAACAAAGACTATAACAAGAGACATAGAATGACCCAGTAATTCCAACTGTGGGTATTTAACTGAAGAAACTCAACATGCTACTTCAAGGGAATGTGTACATATGTTCATTGCAGCATTGTTTAAAATGGCCATGATGTGGAGGCAGCCTTGGTGTCCATGGATGGATGAATAAAGAGTAGGTAGTACATATATACAATGAAATAATGCTCCACTAGGTAAGAGAATGGGTTCTTGCCATCTGTGGCATCAGGGATGGACCTGGAGGGTATTGTGCTGAGTGAAGTTTGTCAGACAATGAAAGACAGATGCAATGTGATTTCACTTATATGTGGAATCTAAAGAACAAAATAAACAAACAAAATAGAAACAAATTCATAGATACAAAGAATGTATTGATGGTTGCTAGATGGGAGGGGGTTGGGAATAGGTAAAAAAGGGGAAGGGATTACGAAGTACAAATTGGTTGTTACACAGTAGTCTTGGGGATGTAGGGTATAACATAAAGAATACTGTCAATAATGTTGTAATAACTATGTATGGTGTCAGACAGGGACTAGATTTATTGGGGTGATAGATCGGAGGGGGGTTGGGAGCTGGGTGAAAAAGGTAAAGGCATTAAAAAGTACAAATTGGTAGTTATAAAATAGTCATGGGGATGTAAAGTAAAGCATAGGGGGTATATTCAATAATATGGTAACAGCTATGTATGGTGACAGGTGGATATTAGATTAGTTAGGGGATCACTTCTTAAATTATATAAATGTCTAACCACTATGCTGTACACCTAAAATTAATATAAAATAATTTTGAATGCCAACTGTAATTGAAAAATTTTAAAAGTGGGGGAAAAGGTGAAGGGGAGTAAGAGGTTCAAATTTCCAGGTATAAAACAAATAAGTCATGGGGATGTAATCCATAGAACAGGGAATATAGTCAATAATATTGTGACAGCCTGGTACATTGTCAGATGGTTGCTGGACTTATCATGGTGATCACTTTCTTAGGTATATAAATGTTAAATAATTATGGTGCATACCTAACTAATATAATATTTTATGTTAGCTATATTTTAATAAAAATCTATATAAAAAAAAATAAGAACACTGCTTGAAGATGGCTCTCAGGCTTAAAAAACCAGGTTTCCCCCGGCAAAAAGAAACCTTACTTAGATCCCATGGCTGAAAACCATTACAGCTTTGGCTCTCACACTGCCCAGTGCCAACAGATGTCAGCCTGGAGGAGGCATGAAAGTGTCTTGTGGAAAAGGCAGGTCAGCTCACGGATGGGGCACAGATCTGGCAGGCTTGGGGGTTCAGATGCCACATAATCTTGAAAGCCACAAGGCCATGCATCTGATGCTCGGGCTCAGATCTGACAGTGTGTTCAGCCCTTCAAAGCCAAAGTTGGCTGCTCTTGGCTTTCTGTCTATAATGTTGTGTGGGACAGCAGTCTGCAGACATGCAGTTCTCAAAGCCAGGAGTCAGAGCTTCAGCCACAGCTTATTGTGGTGGGAGGGAAACGGATGGTGATGGATGTCAATGCAGTCACTACCAAGAAATCCTGGGACACTATTGTTCACAGAGGCATCCGAGACATTTCTGCCCACTTGTCATTCATTCGTTTTGAAATCGTTAATTGAGCATCAACCCTGTACACACTGTTGATGAACACACTGTTGCTGCTGCGGAGCTTGACATGGCTTGATCTGGGAAAGTAATTTGCAGAGACTGTGTTGGGAAGAACCATCAGAGGAGAGGCTCATGAAAGGAATTCACTCAGGTGTGCAGGGGGCTGAAACAAGGCTCATGCCGGGTCACCTGAAAATGGTCATCATTACCCAGGAAACCGAGTACCATACCTGGTATATCCTAAACACAGGAATAGACCTGGATATTGTTTCTGAAACCAAACACTGTTATTAATCGGTGTGCACTTTATGACCTTCTAATAGCATGAGGGTTTGGACCACCTCAGAGTGATCTTACTGGGTGAAGCTGGGAGTATTGTGTGACAGATGTGTCTTTATGAGGTTACTCTGTGCAAGGCTGACTGACTCTATTGGGGTTTGTTAGCAAACACCTGGGTGCGATCATTAGAAAAACATTTAAAAAGCAGAATGAGGGTTGGTGGCAAATTTGGCTGGTTTTCTCCAGGTTTCTTTTTTTTTTCCAGAACCTCTTTGTTGCTATGCTACTAGCATAGGGATTAAACAGTATGGCCTGTATGACCAGAATGTCTGGGTTCAAATCCCACTTGCTACCTGTGTGACCTTGAGCAGATGAAATAAACTTCCTATGCCAGTTTTTCCATCTGTGAAATGAGGCTAGAAAAGTACCTACTGTACAGAGTTGCTGTGAGAATTAAGGAAGTCGCTGATTGAAAAGTGCTATGTTATTATTTAAGCAGCAGCAGCAGCAGCTACCAAATCTACTGCTCCTTCTGGATGACCCTATGGAACTCCCGGAGGTCACATGTCTGCTTTTTGGTCTGTGCATCAACATAGCCAGACCTTTCCAGAGAACTCTCTCTGTCTCCAGATCCCCAGGCCTGGGACAGATGGTGGCTGTGTTCTGTGAATAGACAGGGACTTTGCTATTTTTGTTTTCCTGAAGGGACAGTGGCTGCTGGGTCGCCCTCACCGCAGTGCAGTGATGATGCTCAGCTCCAAGAAGGAAGAACCTGCTGGCTGAGCAAAGGAGTTCAGTGTTCAAGGGAGAAGAAGTGTTGCCAGCTTTTTATTTGCATGAGAAGGGAGCTGAGAGGAGAGGGAAGAGGGGAAGGGAAGGACTCTGGTTTTCTTCTTCCACCTTTTCAGTGTTGGCCTCACGTCCCATGCCTGGTCTGACAAGGCTACATTTCAGCTATGCACATTTGGTTCACATAACTTTAAACAAGTATTTCATAAGGAACAAGGGGACTTTGTCCTGTTTGTCACCTGTTCTTCCCCTCCCATCATGGAAGCTGGGAGGTGGGCAGGCTATAGAGAAAAGAGCATTGTTCTTAAAACTATCTCACAGCTCAAAGACTGAGAAGGAAAAAAATAGAAAGGAAAGCAGGAATTATTGCCTTTTTTGTTTTCTCTTTAAACATATAAAAGAATAAGGGGGAAGGGGGACTTTAGAAGGGGGTAAATGGGGTCTAATATATGGTGATGGAAAGAGAACTGACTCTGGGTGGTGAACACACAATGTGGGGTATAGATAATGCATTACAGAATTGTACACCCAAAATCTACGTAACTTTACTAACAATTGTCACCCCAATAAACTTTAATTAAAAAAATAAAAAGAAAAGAAATCCTGAAACCTTGGTCCATACAACATCACATGATTTCTTCCTTCCCACATGGAAATATTTTGAAGAAAAAATCTGCGTTAACGTCTTTGGGTTTTTACAATTTCCATGGCAGTGAACTGTTGTCATTCTTGGAAATAAGAAGAGCAGGACCCAGGCAGTTAATTTGCCTAATTTTGCCTTTCCAAGGGTGACTGTGTAAAGTTCTTGGCTCTATGTCCGGAGTGATAGCTGTCCAATAGAATTTTCCGCAAAGATGGAAGTATGTCCATAAAACGTGCTGAGTACATGGCAGCCACTAGCCATGTGTGGTTATTGAGCACTGAAAGTGTGGCTACTGTAACTGAGAAACTGAGTTATTTTAATTTAAAGTTAACCAACTAAATTTAAACTAATTTTAAAATTGTAACTAACTTTAAATAGCCACTGCACTGGAAGGTACCAGAGAGACACATCAAAACAAGTTACAAGTGGCGTCCACAAATGTTGATTGAATGCATCATCCACATAAGAGGGGAAAAGGAAGAGGTGAAAGGTCTAAAAGTCCAGAGGACCAATTTTCTTCTTCCACAGCAGCCATTTATGCGGCAGCTATGCATTTTGGATATTGGTGGTGACCATATTTGCTTAATTTTTCCACTGTGAGAATAGATATCTACTTTCTTAAAGAGGAATGAGGTCAAGACCACATTAGAACACAAAAGTATATTACGAATATCTCCAAAGGTAGATAACATTTCTACCTAGAAACCCTTCCTTCAGGTCCCAAAATCACAGGATAGGATAATTAATTTCCTCCTAGGATTCTGAAGATGATGCCAGGGCTTGTTCAGACCTCAGACAAGTGAGATCGCCCTTGAGTCCTAAGAGACAGAGTATTAGTAAAGAACACTAGAGTGGTCATAGGCTGTTGTCAGTGGTCAGTGTAGTCCAGAAGGTGACACAATAAGGGCTTTTGTGGCAAAGCCCTTGGTAGGGTCTTTTGGAGGAATGAGAGGCTCAGTAGTTGTCCTGAGTCAAAAGGCCAAAACAAAAAGGGAAGCCTTGAGGAGAAAAGAGAGGATAGCAGAAGATAAAATTGAGCCCAGGGAAACCAAGTTCTGAAGAGAAATGTGCAGATGACCAAGAGCAGGGCAGCAACTGCAGCAAGGACTTCTCTAAAGTCAGGGGTAGCAGGTACTTTATACATAATGATAGAGTGTTAAGTAAATGCATAACAGAGTCAGAGAGCCCCTAAAACCAACAAGCAAGAACAGGGGCAGATCCAAGGAGAGTGAGGGTAAGTACTTGGACTTGGGCACCAGAAGAATGTATTCCTACTGTGGAGGGACTGGCTATTAATAATCATACTTGAATATTTATTATGTGTTGAGGATGTTGCGTGTATTATTAAGACTATAAGGCAGATAATATTTTCATTTTATGAATAAATAAGCTGAGACTTAGAGTGATTGAGATTTAATATTCTCCTGGCTTTTGTTAGAATCAGCTGCCTACTCCTTCTCAGCCTTCCTTTTGAAATCATTCTTTTCTACAGGATCTGTAAATGTTGGAATTCCAGGGTCCCCTTCTCTTTTCTTCCTCAACTCACTCAGCACAGTATTAACTATTCTCTGCAAACTTCATAATTTTTTCTCCAGCCTGAATCTCTCCTAGTCAAGGATTGGCAAAATTAACCAAAAGACTGGACAAGGAAGGAATTCACTGACATTAACATAAACCTTTCTAATTTATTAATTAGAAAGGCAGGAGAACAGATAATGATGCATAGAGTTGCTCTTAATTTAACCAAGAGAATAGCTAAACCACTAATTGACCCAATAAAGAACATGGGAGAAAATGTAAAATTAAAAATGAGGAATTATTTCAAGGGACCATTTGCTTAAAGCTATGTTGAAACTTCTGAAAACCTAAATGAAAAATAAAAATTTCTAAAAAAATATTTATTATCAAACCTCATGCCACAAGAGACTCTATAACTGGGGTTACCAAACTTAGCAAATAGAAAAACAGGATCCTGGTTAAATTTGAATATTAGATAAATAAGATTTTTTCAGTATGTCCCATGCAATATTTGGGATATACTTATACTAAAAAATTATTGGCTGTTCTCTGAAATTCAAATTTAACTAGATGTCCTGCATTTTATCTGGCAGCTCTCCTAAAACCGATAAATTACCATAGAGAAGCATAAAGAACTTGTCAAAGACTAAAAAAAGCATCAAGCTAAGATATTGCCAGGTGAATTATATGAATTGAATTCAAGGGATATTTTAAATTCTACTTAAACTATTCCAAAGCATAAAAAAGAGTAACAGTTCCTAAAGTATTTTTATAAAGTAGTAACACACTGAAATTAAACCTGATAATGACAGTAAAAAAATGATGGGCAAATTTGTTAGGAATATCCATGACAAAACTTTAACAGTAATATTAACAGATATGGGGGGATGATATTTTTCTTCAAAATTGAGACTGTTCAAAAGTAACTGAAGAAAATTATCAAAAGTGATTTTACCAAGTTTTCTATATTTTTCCTCAGTTTTAACATGCCTGTTTCTATTATGCACATAATTCTTAGCTATAAGTCATCTATATAAGATGTTACTTCCCAGAATCATTACAAATTAAAACTCATTTTGAAAATACTAGTCAATGCAATTAGATAAGAGAAAAAAATGAGGCATCAATATAGGAGACAAAATTATTACCATTTTCAGACAATGTAGTTGTTTACACAGAAAATGCAAAAGAATCAATGGGGAGAAATTCCATTAGCAACGAAAGATAATTCAGTCGAGTAGACTGGTTTCAAAATTAATATCCACATTTAGTAGTATTTCAATAAACAAACATTTCAATAAACAAAATAAGGTAAACTATTGCATTTATAATGTATAAGAAATAGAACAACTAGGTATACACTTAATAAGAAATGTATAAAACCTAGATATTTAAAAAATCTGTAACATTTTCTTGAAGGACATAAAAAGTAAAATTGAATAAATGAAAAGACCTATTATATTCTTCTTAGGAAGATTCAATTCTGTAAATACATCAGTTTCCTCTAATCCATAAATCCAATGTCATCCTCATCAAAATACCAACAGTAACTTTAATAACTTAGCAACATATTATTAAAGTTATCCAGAAACACGTACTTGTGGAAACCACATATATTCCTCTGCATGCCCAACAATTTGGGAGAAGATACACAAGAAACTGTTTACTATGTTTACCTCTAGACAGCAGAAGTGAGGGGTAAGCAGTTGAGCCAGAGACTTAGTTTTTCTTTTATAACCATCTATACTATTTTAATTTTTCAGTAGGTGCACATACTACTTATATGATAGTTGTTTATTTAAAAAAAGACATGTCCCATTACCTAGAGTAATGGCTGCTAACCCTCACTGTTCATTGGAATCACTCAGGGAGCTTTACCAAAACACCAATGCTCAGACTTCACCTCCATATTCGGATTCAGTTGGTCTAGGGTAGGACTCTGGCACTGGTATTTCTTAAAAAACTCCCAGTACTCCTTGTGCAGCCAGGGCTGACAGCCACTGCTGCCCTGCTGTGTAGTATCCCATGGTTGTGCTTTTCAAACTTGTGGTCACAACCCATTGGTCATGAAATCAATTATTTTCAATGAAAATAAGTTGGGATCAGCATTAAAAAAAAAATACAGTTGATCAGAAAAGTGTGTGTGTGTGTGTGTGTGTGTGTACATACTAAGTTGTGATCTAAGGCGTAGCTTTCTGTGGGATGTAGTAAAAAAAGTCAGAAAGCTAGTGCCTTATGTGACAAACATTTCAGACCTAAACACTTTATCAGAATTTGTATAAACGATTAAAGGCTTTTCACAGTTTAAAAATTATGTTGTAATTCTGTGTTTAATTCAGTTAGTTAGACATTCAGGCACTCATTTGTTACAATTCAAAGATCAAAAATGCCATATTAATTACTTGTGCTTATATGATGAGCACAGTGTTTGACCTAAGTGGATGCTCAATAAATATATAATGAATGCAAGAATGCATGAATGATTAATCATTAAGTAATGCCTTGCTTAGCTTTTTCTAGAGTTATTTTTATAAACTATTTTTTTTCCTCTTTTCCCACTCCTAAGCTCTTAATTAAATAATAACGCTGGCTAAAATAAATCAAGAATATTTGGGTAAACATCCCAAAGTCAATGTAACAACCAAGGCAAGACTTTATTTGCTGACATACTCGTCCAAGTGAGGATGCTGTTTGGTTTGGGTTAGGCTATAATGATTCTGGTCACATTGTTATCTAAGATCACATTGTCCTGGGTCCCTTGCCATGACATAAGATACTCATAAAAGATAGAACCAGGAAGAATTTGGCTGTTATGGGTTAGCTTTAGTCAAAGCAAGTTATGCATTGACAATTCCCAAATTGAAAGTAAGGTCTTCAGAAAAAAGCAAAAAAAAAACCAAAAAAAAAGAAAAACCAAAAAACAGAAAACATGTCAATTCTCTATACAACTAACTTTATGTAATTGAGCAATTTTATTGAGTTAACATAGTCTCAGCCCTGGGCAAGGCGCTGAGGAAATATAAGAAAGTATTCAAGTTGCTTAAACCATGCGATATTGATTAGAAGTAAGAAAGAAATTCAGATTGGGTGGAAACAAAATGAAATGGGCCAAATAGAGAAGTCCTCAAACCAAATAGCTAGGCACATGGGTCATCAAACATAGAAAATACAATAGAAGTACTCAGGTAACATCATGAAGCCTGAAAAATGGATTCTAATTTGTCTAATTTCTCTTCATTAGGTGCTTGTTTTGTGTAACAGTTCACAAATCATTAACAAAATAACAGTCCCTGGGAAGTCTCTTCATGTCGGTCCTAGCATTATCATGCTGGCGGGTCAGCTCTTCGCTGCATGACTCAGTGTCTTTCAGGGCTGTTTCCACCTTGTGTCCCACAGATCACACTTTATCGAGAGTTGACAGGGCCAGAGAGTGAATGTATCTACTGCATCATTAACTTTTAGCAGAAATAAGCCATAGGACAGAGTGACAACAGCTGGCTTCTAAAGAATTATTCAGAGATAATGAGAGGACTTTCTAAGGAAGCAAACAGCTGTGAAGATACATGGGGATGAAGATTAGAAGAAAGACAAAATTAATAGTAGAGGCAAAACTTGAAAAATTTCAGTTAAAAACCTATGGAAACAGGCTAAAAGAAGAGGCATTTAGTCCAGAAAAGAGAAGACTAAGGGATGACTTCAGTAGGGTCTTCAAAAATACATGAAAAATGATTTTATAGGAACAGTAGACACCAGATCTTTTATATCTTACGCAGAAGTTTGAATGATTGTGTTAGGTCTGAAAAAGTACATCATTTTTTCTTCTTTATTTATTTAATAAATATTTATTGAGTGCCTCTTTTACACCATCTAGCTATTAAACATTAAGATCTATTTATCTAGGCACTGTGCAAACACTGACAGGAGAAGAACATTTTAGAAAACATAATCTTTCTCTTTAAGGGACAATCTTGAATGAGTCCTGAAGAGGTTGTATAATTGCTTTTACTAGGGATTTTTGGAAATGTGTTAATGAAGAGTATAATCACATGACCTAGTAATTCAAGTTATGTTCTATTTATCTATTACTTTATTTTCAGATCTTCCTCAAGGTAGAGAAAGCTATGAAATTGCTTCTGAAGATCAATGTGTGTGAGGATTTATTATCTGTAGAGAAATAGAAAATGAAGGCAAAACAACCTTGTGTGGGAACAAATATTTTTTACCAGCTTAATGCTAGTAAAAAATGGAGTACATAACTTTGAGTTTAAGATTTTTAAATCAGTGAGTTCTTTATATCTTTATTGTTTCCTCCTGAAGGCAAATATTACAATCATCTGCACAGAATATAGATTGAATTGTGAAATAAGTTTCTGTCAGCCCAAGTCTGCTAAGAGTGATCACAAATTCCAAATGACTCTTCAAGTTTCAAACAGCTACCGAGCCATTCAAAGTTCAGGAATAGTAGCCTGATCCAAGTTCAGATTTTGACAAGCTTTCATGGACTTCTCAGTTAATAGAATTTACTCAGAGCTCAACAAATAAACAAACAAACAAATAAATATCACTTTTTCTAAAATTGTGTATCCTTTAAGGGTAATCCATTTTCAAATTAACACCAAAGTGATTAATTTAAATTTTTTGCCCTTTGGGACATCTAAATCAGTTGTAACACAAGACCTACTCTAGGTAATTAATGTTGACTCACACAAAAGATCAAGTATTTCCACCTTTTTATCAGGCATGTTTCATCAAGATGTTATGCCTTTTAGTTCAGTATGGCACTTGCAAATCACTTTATTAACCTTTAGCTACCCTACTGGAGGGCTGCAAAAATTATTACACAATTTTTTGGGGGTGGCAGGATTACCAAGCAAAGCAATGTGAAAAATAGTTACATTTAAAATTCTTATGTATGCATAATAAATATTAGAACACTACTAAGCTAATATTAATGTCTGTATTTAAAGCTTGTCAGTATTTAAAATTACCTGCCTGATGACAATTTTACTTAATCACATTAGAAGTATCTCTGATTACTTTGGGTTAATTGCTACTTAGAATTTGGGGGGGCGGGGGCAAAAGTCCAGAAATTTCCAGGTAACAGATTACTTAATTGTTAACATCCAAATGGTACTCAAAATATTTCCTCTCTTGAGCCAGGCAGTTAGCAATGTGTACTGAGAGGCGTCTCTTTGTAGAGGATTGTTCTAGGTCCTGTGGGGAGACATTAGAACACCTCTGCAGTTTGCAAAGGCAGAGCAAGAACAATGATCTAGAAAGAATTGCCGCAACATCTGCATCTGTGCAGGTATGTGTCATGTGAATCACACCTAAATGCCAGGAGATTCCCCCCAGCGGTCCCACCTGACCATATTATCTATGAGATCTATGGATTGGCAAGATTGTATTCCCATTACCTGAGACCCTAGACTTTTCTCCATTTATTTCCTCTGATTCATCTTCATATTTTTATGTTTGTGGTTCATTCTCTGTCTCCACCCACTTGAATTTAAGCTCCACGAAAGAAGAGATTTTTATTTATTTATCCACAGATGCATTTCAAATGCCCATAGTGCCTGGCACATACTGGGCTCTCAGTAATTATTTGTTGAATGAATGGATGGATTTAATAATTTTCAAAATAGACAAAGATGAGGACATTGGCAAATGAATTTGATGGTTCATTCGAAGAAAATTTCCAAATCAATATGGATGTGTACCTGTGATATTTTTCCTTCTACTTTTAGACTTAACATTGCTAAACTAGAAGACACTGGGGTAAATCTCTTTGAAGGCCCAAGAAGAATAACCATAGGTTTCAAACTAATTGTTACAAGGGCTTATGAAGAACAAATCTATTCTTTAAAAAAAATAAAATAAAAAAGGGGGGAAAAGTGAGCTGTTTGTTCTGGAGGGTAACTTTGCAAATTAGTTGAAAAATGAAAGAAAAAAATCCATCACCAACACCAAGCAACCTGTCTGACAGTGTTTTCCTTTAATAAACTAATTTTTGACTGGCTTAACTTTTTTTTGTTGGAGAGGCCAAGACAAATTAAATTCGAATTGCTTCTTCTTGGAAAGAACACAACTAAACAGAAGAAAATCTTCACTGCCTTCTGAAGCAAAGTATCGGAGCAGTTCTTAGGCTCAAATTTATAGAGAAACAACTGCTTTCATGGACACACATACCACACATACCCTACCCATTCACACAAATAGCTAATTAAGCAACTCATGTATCTTTGGGAAGTGATCCTGTAAATCCACTTTTTATTTCTTTATTTTTAAAAAATGAAACTGAACCAATACTAACCGGTAGTTCTTGGTATTATTTTCTTACTAAAAGACCTTTGAGGGTCCAGCATTTCACAGTAAAATACAGGCTTCTGCATTTCAAAACAGTCCCCATGGGTATTTAATACAATTGCTATCAGGTACAGTTCAAAAATTGTGAAAATCCATTGTGGAAACATCTGGGTTTAACCTGGGATTTCTCAGCACTTTGTGCTCTTCATGCATCAATTTGCCTTGATGCCTAGACTCCTCAAACAAAAGGAACACAATCTAATCTTAAATTGAAGTAACTGTGAGATTGATGGGTGTTGCCTTATAGGTAAAACCCACACACAGCTAGTCTGATCCCTTGAAATACAACCATTTGGAGGAAAACCTCCCAATATTTTAAACTCAAAGCCTCATTTCTCAAAATGTTTGCTTTCCATTCCCTATTTAATGGTGGTCCTTACTTTTTTTTTTTTCCTTAACCCCACAACCATTTTGTCTGACTTTTTTCCATTTCTGTGTCATTCCTGGGGCCACAATCAGCAAAGAGTGTTTAGGCTATTGCAGCTTTGCCCCTTAATGTTCTGCGGTCCCCAAGGGAGGGACGATGCATGCTGTCAGCGTGCCCAGAGTCCTCTGCTCTCATCACCCAAGAACTATGTCCTCACAGCTGCCTTTAGGGCCCTCTGGACTTCCCTGTGCATCCCAGCCCAGGCATTCGGGCATCTGGGCATCTGGGCATCTGGACATCCAGGCATTTGGGCATTCAGGTATCTGGGCATTCGGGCATCTAGGAATTTGGCAGTGGCAGCTGGGCTGTGTTTTATTGCTCACTGGATTCAAAATCCATCACCTGCCTGAAAGGGATTTAGGATGCAAAGACTAGGAAGCAGGTAATCTTATTACTACGCAAAAGGTCTGGCTGCTTGCCTCACAAAAGCCAAAACTTGAGAGGCAAGGTTGTTGGAAAGTAAAGCAGGTTTATTCCAAACTGCCAGCATTAAAGGAAGACAGTAGACTCTTCGTCACAAAGACAGCCGTCCCGTTTTTTAATACTGCCGAAAGGTCTTATAGGCATGCAAAGAGAACGAAAGAAATGAGAAGTTGGTCAGACAACGCCAGGAAAAAGGCACTTCCCAGAGACTGGCTAGGTATACATTTGGTCCGAAGTAAACAGAACCATTGAAACTGGTATGCATAGTAAATGTATGGTATACAGAGTCATTAAGGTTTGGTGGGAGAGTAGAGCAGCAAAGAGAAGACTTTTGAAAAGTCCCAAGCCAAACCATACAGTCCAGAGGTTTAAATCTCAAAATAGAAAATATAGGGTCACCATTACAATCTCACTTAGAAGTCAAATTGTAATCACCAATTCACCCAATGGCTTAGTCAGCAAATTTACTCATTTAACTGAGTTTATCTGACCAGTTTTCCTTTTGTCTTCACAGCAGCATTTTAAGTTTGGTTGTCCCAGCTCCCTGCTGTAGCTACAAACAAACCCAGAGATAGTATAGCAATCATATATTTTTGAAGAACTATTTCTTGTCAATATAGTATTCATTAATATATTTATTCATAGAAAGAATATATTTATAAGGATTCTGATATTCAAGGATTTATTAACAAATAGATTCCTCATACATGTATTTATAAGGAGAATAAGTTTTTAAGAAGAATTTATAAGAAAAATCATTCATGAAGAATATGTGTTTGAATATTATGAATATAGTCTTAGGAACATTTCACATTCAGGAATACATTTTTCAGCCCTGGGAGTTGCAGAGATAAACTGAATATTCTTTAAAATGATATGAAGCAAAACGTAATGCAATCAGAATTCAATGCTTCAAAAGAAATGAGTAAATGTGGCAAGTTGGTCTTTTGCTGGGTGATTAGCTTCTGGATGAAGCACCTTATCAAGCACAGGACTCAGGATTCAAGCCTGGGCTTCACTCCAAAGCCCAAGAACTTTCCTCTACACTTCCCTGCTCTAACCTTCACTAAACAGATGGAGACTCCATAGTCAAAGGTGACTTGACCACAAAATCCCAGGGATGTTTGAGAGCCAGCTCAGCAAAGGAAAGATGTAGCAACGCAGAGCCCCAGGTTAACAAGGAGCTGGTCTCCGGTGCCATCCCTCTTGGAATCTGTTTAGGATGTGGGTGATACAGGGTCAGGACCAAACCACAGAGGGAAAAAACATGTTCAGAACTGACTGAAGGTAGTTTTTTCTTGGAATGTCTGTGGGTTGTTGAGAAAAATTTATTTTTCCAAAAATTATCTGAAATTATAGGCATTCAAAGATTATGGTCTCAGAAGTCCTTAGGATTCTTGTTAATGATCTAATTTCCAGCATCCTATTTGTAATTATAATGTGTTCTACAAGTGGTCCTTTGGGGGAACCCTTTCTAATAACCTAGAAGTTTGTATATCTTGAAGCCCCGTTGGCAACTTTTTGCTTTGTCCTCACTCGTAGTCCAGGTGGGAATCTGGAAAAGAGGAGAAGAGTACGAGGCTTGGCTAGTGCTCTGGGGCAGGTGAGGCCTTCACACCATCTGGGACATTACCGGATGCTGCCTGACTCTTGAAGGTGGTAAGGCTCCTTCTGGTAGAGCGAATATTTCAACTGAAAGATTTTAACTCACAATGTTTCAAGACTTTCTGGAAGAGGGGAAGGGACTGGTCAGAGTGGAAGCTGGTTGTGGGAGAGCCAAGTCAGGGCAATCAAGGCCCTCAGGGTCTGCCTCACTCGTTCCTGGGACCCCTAACGCGTAGCTGCACTAAGAAGAGGGGGCCCTTGGGATCAGGCTCTATGCAAACTTAAGGGGTTTGTACGTGGGAGATTCCTGGAAGAATGCTCAAGAAGTGGAGTGCTGGAGTGCTGTTGCTGGTATTTTCCTGACTCCTATTTAATGGCTACTGTTAGGTTTCAGGCATCTTATATGTGTGTTGTGTCGGTTACATTCACATACAAGCATACATCCGTCAAATCAAATTTAAAAAACCCCTTGAGGTAGGACTTATTTCCTCCTTTTACAGAGAAGTTACACTTATTTAGGAAATTGATTGGTTTGCTTCATTCATTGATGCAACAAAGAACTTATTGTGTACCAATTAAGTACCAGAGAGTATGCCAAATGCTAGAGTAAGCGATGAGCAAGTTGGCCGTGGTCGCTGTCCTCACAGACCCTCTAGACTAGTGGGGAGAGACAAGCAAGTAATAACAATGAAGTGTGAGGAGCAGTAATAGGGAGGCACCGCTGCTGTAGGGCCCTTAAGCAAGTCAGAACCGAACAGTTCAGGTATCAAGAAGAAGGGGGAGGGGGAAGTGGGCGAGATCACCTCAGTCGGGGGGTCAGCGTATGCAAAGGTGAGTGGCCCAAGAGAAAGGTGAGTGTGGGGAAAAGGAAGAAGGTCAGTAAGGTCCAGCACAGGATGTGACAGAGAGAGTAAAGGTAGGCGGGGGTGAGGTGTGAATGCCTTCAGGGTGCTGGGGCCAGGAGGAACCAGCTTGGAAAGCTGACTGGGCACCTCTCTTTCCGTCTCCATGTTCAGTGATGTCATGTTGGTAGAGGAAGAATTACAGCCCAGAAATTGACAAAGATACAGACGATTTTAGTTTCCTGGCTTGGGTAGCTACTGAGATGATAGTGTTTTTCACTCAAGTGAGGAATACTAGGGTGGAGCCATCCAAGTTGCCTTTGAATATGTCAAGGTTGAGGCATTGGGTGACAGAGTGGGGATGTCCGGCAGGCAGCCAGATACGTGGATCAGGTTCTTTCTATCTGATCATACTATCTTCTAGGAGCACAATAGTTCAACCTTAATTTGGCTTCGTATTATCTGTTCTGTACTAGACCTTTCTGTTGAAATGACATGTATTAAATATCTGAACCCAAATCTCATGTTATCCACAGAGCCTCTACAATGAGCAATTTTGAAGTTTTTGTTTTTTTTTTTAAATAAAAAGACTCCACGTCACTCTTCACTCTCTCAAGTTATTAACAGCTAAATTTACTTCTCTAAGGACTCAAAAATGGCGACTTCTTGGCTGGCTAACGCATGCAGCACTACTTTTGCTCTTCCAAGGCTGGAAAAAAAAAAGCCTCCAGATTGTGGTGTGGGAACAGGTTATAACAACACACTCATTCAGGCAGTGGTGTGGGGGTTTTATTTTATCTGTTTATTATAATTTAAAATATATTAAAATTTTAACATAGCAGAAGCAAGAATTTTAATTGTACATGGCAGTCTACAAAACAAAAACAAACAACAAACAAAGCTCCACAGAAACAAAAATTTATATCAACAATAATGTATTAAAATTCCATTTAGGTAAGGATCTAAAGAAATGTAATAGATGCATACATTTTAGAGAAGATTGTTTTTTTCAGTGACTTAAAGTTTGAGAAACTCTCCAAGCAGAATCAATTTGCTTGAACCATAGATTCTTAATAAAGCAGATGTGTATGGGCAGGCCTGAGTCTCTTTTATCTATTTCTTTCCTTGCCCCACTAAAACATCGATGGAGCTCCACTTCTATGGGGGCATGTGTAGCTCTTACTGTAGGTGTATGTCAGAAAAGAGGTACTTGTCTTTAAAACTGTGGGACTGACTGCACATAACTTAAGTCTTAGATACAGTCACTTATATAAGACAAATAAGGCTTGATAACAGATCAGAATTGTTTCAACAAACCATAGATACCAAGTTCCCTAGGCGTGCCTCTTCCCTTTTAATGGCGTGCCTCTGTAAAGATATACACAAGGCCCAGATGTACCACAGCTCCTTATTACACACACTCAGGCAGACCGCAGGACAAACCAGTTCTGCTGAGATCCCTCAGAGTGGAAGCCGGGAAGATTCTGGTGCAGGTGGCATCTAGCCCACTAACCAATGCCAGTGTCAAGAGAGGTCTCCCTGCAGTCCTGCAGACAGCCTGTAGGTCACTGCTGGAGGAGGGTTCTCAGGAAGGTCTCACCAGCTTCTGCTAAATGCCCAGGCTGACTGTTATGCTAACCCTGGGCACACTCCAGGAGATCTTGGGAGAACAACCCAAAAATGGTTAATGGAGTAAAAAGAAGAAGTAATGAATCATGAAAACATGTGCTTATCATTATTTTTTAAAGATTCATACTTTCCTGAGTAAAGTACACAAAAATCTCTTTTTAAAGCACTGGGCCTCTGTCTCTTAGACTTACTGCACCCAGATGGCAAATCTGAGACAAGCTCAGGTGTTCTGATGAAAACATTAACAATATATTTATGAATTGTTTTTCTAACATTTTGCCATTTGAGAGTGTTATGCTTTCAAAATGGGAAATGGCTTCTTTTACGGTGAAGGAGAAGAATAAAGGTGTTTGTGTGGGCTTCTTTGGTCTGTTTGTGGCAACATATCAGAGCTGAAAGGACCCCACCGAAGATAAACATATTCACAAACCACACACGTGCCTGGCCCACTGCATCGTTGGCACAGGATCTGTCATTAGAATCCTCTAAACATATAAACCACAAACATTTAAAAGGTCCAGATTAGATATGGATATGACCATGGGGACAGTAAAATCAAATTAATGTGGGCCAACTTTATTGCTGAAAGAACAAGGTCCCAGTGCAGCAGCAGCTCAGGTGGTGTGTTTAGCCCCTGACTTGTTGGCCTGAGACAGTAACTTCTTCAGTGAGGTCCTGGGAATTCCTGAACATGAGGATAGAATTATAAATCTTCAGTGCTGGGCCCAGTTTGATCTTCATCACCTTGACGATGTCTGTCTGTGTCAGAAGCAAGAAGGCTTTGCCATCAATCTGCTGCAAGTAATAAATAAACACAAATAAAAATAAAAGCTATAAAAGCTAGTAAAGACTATTTACCCTCTGGTAACTCCTGGGAGCTGAGCTGTGTGACACTGAACCTGAGACAGCCTCCCTGCAGAGCTCAGTGACAGCACAGAATGATGACAGCCCTCACAAGCCTTAGTCCTAACCATTGCTTAACTCCATTTCCCCCCAGGACTCTGAATAAGTTAAATTAAAAAGGTGTTCGTTCTGTTAAATATGAACTCAGTATACATCAACTGCTCCCAGGCTAAATTTCTATTGTTACATTTTAATATCTTGGCCTGAATTTGTAGCAAAAGCCTTAAAAATAACCCACTTTCATCCATAAAGTAAATCGGCAGGAATTTTCCTGAGAGAACAATGTGTGCACTCTAGTGTTATTTATAATAGTGAAATATTGAAAACAATACAGCCTTTCAAAAACAGTAGAAGTAAATAAATTATGGTCTCACCTAGGATGGGGTACTAGGCAGTTACCAAAATTCATGTCTGTCAATAAAACACTTAATGATTCGGGAAATTTTTCATCAATCATTAAGAAACAAAACATAATCTAATGATATAGAAAGATCTTAGTTTTAATTTATAAAATTAAATGTGCATGTTAAATGTGCATGACCATATGTATACATATACATTGTTAAACCACTGGAAGCCTTTGCACCAAATGTTAAGGGAAGTTATCTTTGGGTGGTGGAATAGTGGTTTGGTTTTTATTTTCTCCTTTTAATTTTCCTGTATTTTAATTTTTGTCTATGGTATTTCTGCCATTATAAGCAGGAATACATATAAAATAAATGTTTTCTTTATTAACTTTTAAAACATTGCCGTCTGAGGTGTAATAGCTTCCCTGAGGTTCATGCGGTGGTGAGTGGCCACGGCGCAGGCTGTTATTCCATAGCTTCTAGAGACCCCATGTGGTCTCAGAGGTGACCCTGGAGACTGTGGGTGTACCATCCCCACCTCACCTATTTACACAGACGGCTCAGAAAGAGTCCTGGTTCCAGAGCCAAAAGGACAGGTGAAAGCGTTTCCTATAGCAGCACCCTTCCATGACCATAGCTCCACGGTTCGAACCTTTTCATTAATGATACTAACCTTTGGTATTAATGTTTCACTGAGGAAGGAGGGTTCACCCAGGGACCCGGGGTGGGGGGATACATTTTTAAAAAAGCCTTAAAAAGCTTTTTGTGTATTTATGATATATTGCCTTATGAAGACTCGCCTATTTAGAGAATGGACTACCTTTCCCATGGGGTAAAAAGCTTATTTCCCACAGCAGAGGAGAGAAACTCCCTATTTCCATACCCTAACCTGGGTTCAGCTCCAGCATTTTCAGGCGAAAACCACTGGCCAAAGAACCACTTGTCCTAAAAATAAGATAATGATGGTGGTGATGGTGACGATGATAACAGCTAGTGTTAGTGTTCATGGAGCTATACTCTAATTTTTCTGTGTGTTTTGCTCTTCCCAACAACCGCATAAGGTCGGTGAAGAAACCCCAGTTATAGGCCTGATGCCTTTCCCCTGGCCAGAGCTTCTAAGAGGCAATGTTGGTACTGCAGGCAGGGCTTGTTGTCCTGCAGAGGAGAAGCTCTGCTCTATGTTGCTGCCATTTATTAAGCCCTTTCTCTGGGACCAGAGGTGGGCCATATGCTGTAAACACACTAAGCCTAATCACTCAGGTCCCCTCACAGAACTCTGTGTTTATAGAGGAGGGTAAGAGAAGCGATGTGACCATGGTGACACTGCTGGTCCTAAGTGCCAAGCTTGAGCAGCTTGACCTGCAAAGAGACTTATGGACAAGGTGGGTCTTAGGTGTTGCTAAATGCAGAGAGTAGCCAGTTTGTGTGAGGCTGGGCCAACTATGCCCAAGCTGTGCTGGGCTCAGGCAGAACCAGGAGAACCACAGGTTTCCGTTGGCAGCTACCCAGACTGAGAGCATCATTACCCCGATGCTGAGTTCCCTAGAAATACAGGACTTGCCGGGCTCTGAGGGGTCCAGGCCCAAACTCAAGGAATACTTCCCCCGAGTCATGTGTGCCCCGACCTCGAGAGATGGAGGATGTGTATTACATTCTAGAGCCTGTAGGAGTACAGTTTTCTTGGAGAGTTCTAGAGCAATGATGGCGTCTCTGGAATTAGATGGATGTGGGCTGGAATCCGACTACCCTTTCCTTCTGCAGCCTGAGCTTCTTCACCGGTGAACTGCCCCACGGCGTTGTGAGGACCAAGGACACTAGTTGTCCAGGGATTGCAGAGGGCCTGGTACAATAACTATCATTTTCTGCATTATTATTCTGCAGCTGCTCCAGTCTCTTCTGGGGCATCTAGAGGTATGGATATTAATTCCAGGACAAATGTTAAGCAGTTAGGTATATTCCTAACAGAGAGGAAGCTGGAAGCAGAATCCCCATGGAAGGATTTTGTGGCTTCTCTGCATTCCTCTTGAAGCAGCCGCAGAGCAAGGATACACAGGATAGTCCCAGTTTCACTGTGGAGTGGACAACTCCCCTCTCCTCCCAGGGGCAGGCCCACGGTGGAATTCCTCCCTGTCCCCGGGGACGCGTAAAGTCACGGTGCAGAGGCTTCATGACACTTATGAGTATCAATTAATTAACCTGTCAAATAGTCCATTTCTTGAACATGCTGCAGGAGCCAACCACCACAGCATTCTGTGCCAAAAGCACAGCAAATACAAGCGAACCAGAGATGGAGGCTGTCTCTGCTGTGCCCACTGTACTGCTGGGCTCTTTCCTGCTGGGACCCCTTTCTTGTGCCTCTCCAAACTGCTCTTATTTATACTTAAGTAAATGGAAACAAAGCTTTTCTGGATCTAGAAGTATAGGGACATATATATATATATATATGTAAAATACATTATATATTTTACATTTCTTACCTCTTTCTTGAAGCACTTGGCATGCTCTTCACAGCCCAGCAGAGACTGTACAAACTCAGCCACCTACAGTGCAAGATGAAAGCTTGATTTAAAACCTGCACCTGAAACAATTTCTTGGGTTGTAGTAATTCAACATGGGACTAAAATATACTTCAAATCCCTCAAACTCTTGGGATTTTAATAGTAACTATCAAGTCACATTAGCATTCACCAGCTCAGAAATGAGATCAGCCCCAGTGTCTTTCTGACCTCTTATTTCTAGTCTGACCTACATGATGACAATGACAGTCTCCATCTGTGTGGAGCTCTGGCATTCTAGAACCTTGTCTCATCTGATCCTCCCATCCAGTCTGTGGGATCAGGGAGGGCAGGGGGTAGTGGCCTATGCATGGCAGCTATCATAAGGACTGTCAGAGATGGGGACATGCCCACTTGGCCTTTCAGCAGACACGATGGCCAGATCCCGTCTCACTCATCTAAGCCTCCATTTCCTCACCTGGTGGCCGGCCAGCAACAGGGGGTCAAAGGATCTATGTGGAGTGAATTCCCACATAAATGACTGTGAAGCTAAGGCCCAAAGAGGCTTAATTACTTACTCAAGGTCACACATGGCCAGGAAGTGCCAGGGATGGTTTTGGAACTCAAATTTTCTGACTCCAAACTCAGAGTTTTGGAGAATCAGTCTCTTTGGAGAATCAGGATTCTTTGGAGAATCGACTCAATTTCTCACCCTTAATTTTTTCCTCCCTCTCTATCCACACATGCCATGAATTCCTTTTAATAAGAGACATCAGGCAAAGATCTGACTATAAGCTCAGGAAGCCACTTAGTGCTCCCAAGTCACACTTTTGGGGAGCTGACTGAACAAACGTGATGAAGTGTAGTAGACTCCCAACAACCGGAATGACAACGGGTTTCTGGCCGCTTCTGGCATGGTCTGGCACTGCTGTAGCCTGGGATGAAAGGCAAGCTGGGGCAATCGCACATGCATCGTGGGAGGAAATATTGCTCAGAGGAACCATTTTGTTGGTTTATTTATTTATTTATTTATTTTTGCTCTCTGCCTCTTGTATGGACTGAATTGTGTGCACTCACCCTTCTCTCCCACGTCTCAGGGGGAAGGCCCATGAGAAGGCCAGGGAGCCCAGGGCCTTCTGTCAATCACAGAGCTCTGGGAGCACCAGTCCCTGCAGGCACTCCGGGAGACATGAGCGGGTGTTGGCCCCTCCCTACACTTTTCAGAGAACAGCATAGGGTTGGCTGATTTCCAGCTTACAGTGGTCAGAGCCAACACCTGTGTACTCTGTCCCCTACAGCTCTGTCCCTTGTTGACTCACAGCTATGTTTAGTCTGTCCAATATGAAGGTTTCAAAACATCTTTTTTAGGGGCAATCAACACGCTGGTGTCTGTTTTACTCACCTCTGATGCTGCAAGAATATTTTATTTTGAGTCACTAATAATCATCCTTTTAAAGAGTAGGATGATGAGAATTTATAAAAAAATATCCTTCCAAAGCGGTCACCATGCTGCCACACAACGGCATCTTCAAGTCCTAGGGCACCTGGGAGGTGTCCATGTGCTTCACTCTGGCCTCCTCGGCTCTTACAGTTTCTAGACATTGCACCCGAGAGCCCCGACCTCTCCAGTCCATGCACCCAGGAAGTCGACTGTTTGCTGAGTTAACACAGCTTTCTCTTTCCTTGGTGAACAGGAAACAAGGAGTGTGTGTTTGGTATTTTCAGGGATCTAAGGGAAGCTTTGTAATATTAATGGTCAACTCGCAGAGATGTGGTTACTAAGGCAGGTGACAGCAGGGCTTACAGAGTGCTTCTGGGAACCGTACCCTGAGAGGTAGGTGTAGTCCCCTCATTCTCTAGGCTCCTCTTCTGGCCAAGGATGTCCTGACCATGGCTACATGTGAGGCCTCTGCTGGGAGCTGGGAAGGCTGGGCCTGCAAGCAGGTTGATCCTGAACTTTCCGTAAGTGTGCAGTTTGATTAGTGGCGGGGGCGGGGGGGGGATAGAGGCAAAATGGCCAGTAAAGGATGGTTACTAATCACCATATGCATGCCCAATATGCTAAAGTCCAGAAAAGAGGTGTGAAGGCTGCAGGCTTCTAGAAGGGACAGATGAAATCTCAGGTGGGAACTCAGGAAAAGCACCACGAGGGAGGTGGTAGCGGAGACAGCCACCGCTGACTGTGCAGTATTCCCACCAAGGGAGATGAGGGGTAGAGAAGACCTTTTCAGCACAGAGCCTCACAGATGCAGGGCCACAAGCAGAATGCACAGCTTGCTTGTCATCAACAGAGGCCAGTTTGGCTTGCACTGTGGAACAGACAGGGAATGGTGGGAAAGGCAGGTGAGGAGGCCTGTGGTTTCCTGGTGTGCTTGTACTTCTATCAGCAGACCAGAGGGAGCCCTGGAGCAGTGGTTCTCCACCCTGACCACACCTTGGAACCCGCTGGAGAGCTTTAACAATGACAGAAGGCCAGATGCATGCCACAGAGACTAACTGGAGCCAAGTGCTGGGCAAATATTTTTAGACTCCCCGTTGATTACAACGTGCAGTTAGGGCTGAGGACAGCAGAGTAAGAGAGCCTGTGAGAGGACCTAGCAGTGTGTGGGTGGGCTGGGCAGTGTATCAGCTGGGTGGCGCCTGCAGCAGTCCTGTGGGAACCCTGCAGGACTGGCTGCTTCGCACCTGGCAGAGCAAAGAGCTGGAGGTAGAAGGTGCTGCAAGGTAAAATCCCAAGGAGCTGTCCACAGGCCAGGTGAGGGGCAAAAGGAATCAAAGTGCTCTACGGCAGGTTTCTGAAACCCTGCACCACTTACACGCTGGACCTGATCTGTCTTTGCTGCATTGCAGGATGTTTAGCAGCATCCCTGGACTCTACCTGCTAGGTGCCAGTAGCGCCAGCTCTCCTTGTCACAACCAAAGATGTGTCCAGATGTTGCTGAGATCACCCTGGTTAAGAGCCACTGCTCTAAAGGAAGGTTCTTTTGGGATGGCTCTTTCATAGGAAGAGGGAATGAATGTCATATTAGGGAAATTAAAAATAGAAAAGAGGGACTAGAAATTAGCTGAAGACATACATTTTGTTGTACCTCAATCATGAGCTCCCATGGGGAAGCCATGCTAGTAACAAGGCCCCTGGGTTCAGCCCTGGCAAAGTGAGGTGCTTAGAAATGTGGCCTCTTTAAACACATGCTCCAGGAACTGCTGCTCACAGCCCAAGGGTTACATGTTGCCTTGATGGTTTGCCTAGGTTGACATATCCTTTTCTGGGCAAGCAAATGAAGAAGAGACTCACATTCCCTCTTAGTATTGTTAGCCAAGAAATCATTGTCTATGTCAAAAGTGGACTAGAGTTTTTAACGGGAGTAAATAATATGTTAAACCAAAGAGTAAACAGACCAGTGCTGCCAAGCACAGTGTCCCTGAGCTTGGTGCCAGCTCAGCCTCTCACTGTCCCGTCTTCTGTCTTCCTCAGACGGGAGGTGGGGTGGAGGTGGGAAACACTGACATCTAGTTTGCTTTATCACGTGTATGAAATTCTCTGTCTTTTTGCAAAGAGATTCTGTTTCTATTCAATCTGTTTTTCTTTTTCCAAAGTAAAGAACAAGTTCCATGAAATCTAGTGAGGCAGATTTTTCTGGCCAGAATTATAAAATATCCAAAGGCTTTGATAATTAACCAATATCATTATTCAGTATTGTTAGTATTTATTTCCCCATAAGAAGAAGGTATGTTTTGAGCTTTAATAGAAAGTCCATTTTGCTACAACTTTTCTAAGTGTAAAGTAGTGAGCTTTAACATATCATAGAGTAGTATCAGAAAGTTTCCCTCGTGTTCTCCCCTTCAAAACTTGTTTTCTTTTTCAAGTTTGTGGTACATGTGGAGAACTGTTTAGGTAAGTGGGAACAAATGCTATGAAAAAGGAAACTACCATCCCTTTGCCTCCACCCAAGATGGCTGTGTGGACTCATCTGCTTTTCTGAGGTAATGGCAGCTTTGTTGGAGTTGGGGTTGGGCAACCTTGACCGTGGCTCTGGAAAGCATACCTGGTATGGAGGCTGACATGCGGGTGGTTCCCAGAGTTCTCTGGAGCACAGTGTCCCACAGCTAAAGCCCCTGTTTTATTTTGGAAGGATACTGAGTACGTTAATTCTAGGAATGACACAGCAGTTTGGAAAGACTAAGAAAGATGACACTGTGCAGCCTCTTAGATGAGCCCATTACTTTACCCAACTTACTTTCCACAGCGACCTACTTTTCCTGGCGTCCTCTTGGAGCTCAGCAGGCTTTGTTTTTTTCAGTGGGGCTGCTGTTCCCTTAAATCTTTCCAAATGGTGGTGTTTTCTATTTTGTTGAGACTGTAGCTGTGTGCCTGATTGTACTGCCTCAAAGTCCACTGGGGACCATGTTTCCAGTCCAGGCCTCGTTTTTTAACAGCGAAGTTTATTTGCCCTTTTTTTAAGGGCCTGATGGTATAGGCTGCTATGCTTAGTTAGCAATCCCCTAGATTTTTCAAAATACTCCCTTCTGTGTAAAGATTGCTTTTAAAACGACTGCCATCTTTTAAAGTTAATGGACATTTAGGGAGCACTTAGTTGAGGCTGGTACGATTTATATGTGCTGTTTTAAAACCATTTTTGGAAATAAAAAGTACAAGTACCCATGTGTGCACCAAACATACCTGAGTCACACTTGTGGCTGTAATGTGCATGCGTGTCACATCCAGAGCTCATGCGCCCAGGAGCACCTGCATAAAATTCACTTTCCACTCATTTACTCATACATTTGTCAGACACATATTCTATGCAAGATACTCTGCTATAATCATGTAAAAAAACTACAAAACTGTTTTAGTTCTTACTCTTAAATACCTATACTCTTCTGTAGAATATTTCCATGACTCAGAGTAAAACACAATACACTTCACACTGACTATAACTTGAGTGTGTGTGCATATCCATCCCTTCAAACAAAGGTTTCATAAATCAATAACCTTTCCTACAATTATGTACTTTTATCTAGTTTTGTCTTTCATTTCAGAACCACTAAATTGACTTTACAGCCCATCTGTGCTTTGACAAGCACTGCTCTAGTAGGAACAACCACAGTGACAAAGGAGTTAAAAGCCAGCTCCCACCCTCTGTGGAAGGCCCGGCCTGCACTGGCTTCTCTTCACAGGTGACGTACAGCAGAACGGAGGTCTTCCTCCCAGGCCAGGATGGCAGACAAAAGAGAACGTTCTTGCACTTCATCTTCTGCCATGACAGCCACCTGCCTTCAGTCTGGCCAAATGGCCCCTAACATAAGGATGCACAGGTCCATTTTCAACATGCCTTGTCCCTGTCTGCTCCGGTTCCCCTCTAATACGCTAATGGGAACAGAGCACAAAAGAACACCCCTCCTCCCCGCTCCTGTTCCACTGAACTGCCTTTTCAAATTCTCACTACCCTGCTCACCATTTTAAATGTGTTGTATATAATCATGGTAAGCTCTGTTGTTGGTGCTCGCTGGAATGCCCCCTAAATGAACTCCCTTCTGCCTTATTTTCAAAGATACACACAGAACCATCACCACAAAGCTCACACTTACAACCCATCAGAGATTCTTGCTGAGGACCTAGTTTGGTGCCAGGAAATGTACTATCGTGTGTGAGGATACTGACATTATAAATTTAGGACATTGTCCTCAAGAGCATCTCGTTAGGGAGACCTCAAGACTAAGATATGGGGTCTGACAATTAAGTTCACAAACTTATTATAATGCTGTTGCTAACCTTTTTTGATTTCAAAGGGATTATTCATTATGAATTTGTACAAACTGGACAAACAGTTAACCAAGTTTTACTATTTGGAAGTGTTGAAAAGGTTGCGTGAAAAAGTTAGACGACCTGAACTTTTCGCCAGCAATTCATGGCTCTTGCATCACGACAATGCACCAACTCACACGGCACTGTCTGTGAGGGAGTTTTTAGCCAGTAAACAAATAACTGTATTGGAACACCCTCCCTACTCACCTGATCTGGCCCCCAATGACTTCTTTCTTTATCCAAAGATAAAGGAAATATTGAAAGGAAGACATTTTGATGACATTCAATACATCAAGCGTAATATGACAGCTCTGATGGCCATTCCAGAAAAAGAGTTCCAAAATTGCTTTGAAGGGTGGCACTGGCATCGGTGCATAGCTTCCCAAGGGGGACTGTAGTGATATTCAGCAATGAATAAGTTCACGAACTTAACTGTCCTGCCTCATATATTAAAATTAGGGACTAACGCAAACTGTTTTCTCTGGACTGCGTCCCTGAGGGAAGCTTTGTAAGGAAGCATCGCGAGCAAGAGCACTTTATGAAGATAGCTTCTTCCATGGTTTATTTTTAATCTAGAAAATCTCAAAGGGCTCTTCTAGGGCATGTGTACCCATGATAGAGAACAAGGAACGGTGATCTCACCTTCCTCATAACCCCTGATAGCATTTCAGTCTTCCCCATGGTGAGTCTCTTCCTTTTGAGACCTTCTCTGTCCTAATGAGACTCACACTTGGACCAGCTGCTTCCCTTTAATCACCCTCCAATCTTACACTTTTGTTCAGTGCCAGATCTGAGGCCCCCAGCAAATATCCTATTCATTACTTACTGCTCCTAAAGCAGTGACTCCTATTCTTTGTGGTTGATGGCCCCTCTTGAGAATTTAATGAAGGCTCTGGCTCTCCCCTTAAGAAAAAAGTATACACATGTTGTACACAATTTTCCCAAGTCCCCTGAAGCCCAACTCCATAGCACCATCCAGAAACCCCAGACCTTAATCTGATGTGTGCCCTACTGCATCAAACACTCATGAGTAGCCTTCCCTTGACACTTTTCTTTCATGGACTTCTTCCCACTCCTACTTCTATTTATACCGCCTTCCCAGCCCCTTCCTCCTGCACTTTCTCTTTTTTGAAAAAGAGTTTTATTAAAATATAGCTTAATAATATATGTACACCATAGTTACTCAACATTTATATACCTAAAGAAGTGATCACCATGATAAGTCAGCAACCACCTGACACCATACTATGCTATCATAATATTGACTATATTCTCTATGCTGCACATTTCATCCCCATGACTTATTTGTTTTATAACTGGAAATTTGAACCTCTTATTCCCCTTCACTTTTCCCCCCACTTTTTAAATTTTTCAATTACAGTTGATATACAATATTTTTTAATGTTAATTTCAGGTGTACAGCATAGTGGTTAGACATTTATATAATTTAAAATGTGAAACCCTTGACTAATCTTGTACCCACCTAGCACTATACATAATTATTACCACATTATTAACTATATTCCCTATGCTTTATTTACATCTCCATGACTATTTTGTAACTACCAATTTATACTTCTTAATGCCTTCACCTTTTTTACCCTTCCCCCAAGCCACTACCATCTATCATCCCAATAAAACTAGTATCCATCTGATACCATACATAGTAATTACAACATTATTGACTATATGCCTTATGCTATACCCTATATCCCAATGACTACTGTGTAACTACCAATTTGTACTTCTTAATCCCTTATCCTTTTTCATCCATTCCCAACCCCCTTCCCATCAGGCAACCATCAAAATGTTCTTTGTATCTATGAGTTTGTTCCTGTTTTATTTGTTTATTTTTAGATTCCAAATAAAATCAAATCATATTGCATTTGTCTTTCTCTGTCTGGCATACTCCACTCAGCACAATACCCTCCAGGTCCAACCATGTCACTGCAGATGGCAAGAACCCGTTCCACTCCATGGCTGAGCAATATTCCATTGAATATAATATGTAATGCCTACTCTTTATCCATTCATCCATCAATGGACACCCAGGCTTCCTCCACATCATGGCCATTGTAAACAATGCTGCAGTGAATAGATGGATGCACATGTCCCCTCGAAGTAATGTTTTGGGTTTCTTTGGATAAATACACAGAAGTGGGATTACTGGGTCCTTCCTTGTCTCTTGTTATTAGGTTGGTGAAAAAGTAATTGCAGTTCAAAAGGTTAAAAATAATTGCAAAAACCACAATTACTTTTGTACCAACCTAATATTTATAGCCTTTGTTTTAAAGTCTATTTTTTCTGTTGTAAGTATTGCTACCCCAGCTTTTTGTTTGTTCATTTTGATTTTCATGAAATATCTTTCCATCCCTTTACTTTCAGTCTGTGTGTGTCTTTCTATATGAAATGAGTCTCTTATAGGAAGCATATGTAAGGATCTTGTTTTCTTACCCATACAGCCACCCTCTCTTTTGACTGGAGCATTTAATCTATTTACATTTAAAGTAATTATTGATAGATATGTAGTTATTGCCATTTTATTACTCATATTTTATATCTTTTTTTTTTTTAGTTCATCTTCTTAAAGAAGTACCTCTAAGATTCTTTGTAATGATGAACTTCTTGAGTGTTTTTTTGTTTTGTTTTGTTTTGGTCTGGAAGCCTTTTATCTGTCTTTCAATTCTAAATGATAGCCTTGCTGGGTAGAGTAGTTTTGGTTGTAGGTCCTTGCTTTTCATCACCTTGAATATTTTGTGCCATTTCCTTCTGGCCTGCAAAGTTTCTGTTGAGAAACCAGCTGACAGTATTATGTAAGCTCCCTTCTAAGTAACTAACTACCTTCCTCTTCCTGCTTTTAAAATTCTCTCTTTGTCTTTAACCTTTGGCATTTTAATTATGATGTCTCTTGGTGTGAGACTGCTTGGGTTCATCTTGTTTGAGAGTCTCTGTGCTTCCTAGGCTTGTATATCTATTTCTTTCATCAGGTTAGGAAAGTTTTCCATCATTATTTCTTCATATAGGTTTTCAGTTCCTTGCACTCTCTACTCTCCTTCTGATACCCCTGTGATGTGAAAGTTGGTATGCTTGATGCTATCCCAGAAGCCTCTTAAACTACCTGACTTTTAAATTTTTTTTTTGTATTCTGTTTGGGTGTTTTCTGCTACCTTATCTTCTAAATCACTGATTAGATCCTCTGTTTCATCTAATCTACTGTTAATTCCCTCTAATTTATTCTTTATTTCAGTTGTTCTTAATTTTTTTATTTGTTCTTTTTAATATTTTCTATCTCCACTTGTATGTTTCACATCTCTTGGTTGAAGTTCTCCCTGAGATCATTGAGCATCCTTATAACCAGTGTTCTGAACTCTGCATCTGGTAGATTGCTTGTCTCCATTTTGTTTAGTTATTTTTCTGGAGCTTTATTCTGTTCTTTAATTTGGGATATATTTCTTTGTCTCCACATTTTGGTTGCCTGCCTTTGTTATTTTCTGTATATTAGGTAATGCTGCTATGCCTCCTGGTCTTAGTAGAATGGCCTGATGTAGTAGGTGTTCTGTGGGGTCCAGTCTCCCTGTCGACTAAAGCTGGGTGCTCCAGGTGTGTCCCTTCTGTGGGTTATGTGTGTCCTGTTGTAGTTGAGCCTTGGTTTGCACATCAGTGGAAGGGATTGACCTTCAGGCTGATTGGTTGTAAGGACTGGCCATGATTATAGTGAAGGAACAGGGCCTTAACATATGGAGCAGGATTTACTTCAGCAGGGCTCTGGTGCTTGCCCAGTTTGCCCTTCATGGGTATTGTCCTTGGAGGTGACCGGGTAATGTTCCAGCTCAGTTTGAAGCTGGCCACTGGGTGTGCCAGCCCTAGGGTCTCCTGGGAGGGGAACCATTGCTGGACAAGTTCAGCCTCAGCCTGTACCCTGCCCAGGGTCAGCTGGTATGAGCCACAAAGTAATCTGCACATGGCTGCCACCTGCCATGGGCTTGGAGGTGCCTTGAGAGGCCAAGCTGCCATCTGAAGCCAGTTTTTGCTAGTGCCAGGCTTAGGGCTACTCAACAAGAGGTATGGGCCATGCTGAAGCCAGATGCTGACTTTTTGGGTTTTGTGTACCTTTAGCAATTTTAGGAATGCCCACAGCTTGAGCCAAGTCAGGCTGTTTGTATGGAAAAACCACTGGAAGTGGGACTGCAGGTTGTATGGGGCAGGGTCTCAGGGAATCACTAGGGTGGGGTAAATGAAGGTGTTCACCAAGTTGATGAAAACTCAGATATGGTGGCCACCTAAATCTGTAGGCCGGGAGGGAGGAGAGCTCAAGAAAGAAACAGTGGCTTCTACCAGCTCCTTCATCTGGGAGAAGGCTGCCCCTTCAGCCTTTGTCCTGAAGCCAGATAATTCAGTTCCTTCCTATATACCCCTGGTGCATTTTGAGCTGCTGCCCCAGTGCTGGAGCTCAGAGCAAGTGAGTTCATCAGTAAGTCTATGTCTAGGTTCTTTAATAGGAGTGCCTTGGAATCTAGCTGTCTTCACATCACTCAGCCACCATCTCTGCTGGTTTTCACTGCCAGAAATTGTGGGGATTTTTTAGCACTGGAACCCTGGGTTGGGGAGCCTGGTGTGGGGCTGGACCCCTCGCTCCTCCAGGGGTGGGACCTTAGCAGCCAAGATATCCCTCCCGATTTTTAATGGTCATACACAGGTGTGGGACTAGCCATTCCACATCTCTGCCCATCCTAACAGTCTCAAGTTGGTTTCTTATGTATGAGGTTTGGCAATTAAGTTTGTGAACTCATCCTAGAAAAAGTGCTACATACCTCATTGTTGAATATCACTATGGTCACTTTCGAAGTACTCCTCTTGGCAAGCTATGCACTCATGCCAGCACCTAGTCTACCCTTCAAAGCAATTTTGGAACTCTTTTACTGGAATGGCCATCAGAGTTGTCGTCATATTAACCTGGGTGTCCTGAATGTCATCCAAATGTCTTCCTTTCAAGATTTCCTTTATCTTTGGGTAAAGAAAGAAGTCATTGGGGGCCAGATCAGGTGAGTAGGGAGGGTATTCCAATACAATTATTTGTTTCCTGGCTAAAAAGTCTCTCACAGACAGTTCTGTGTGAGCTGGTGCATTGTTGTGTTGCAAGAGCCATGAATTGTTGGCGAAAAGTTCAGATTGTTTTCATCTAACTTTTTCATGCAGCCTTTTCAGCACTTCCAAATAGTAAACGTGGTTAACTATTTGGTCAGTTGGCACAAATTCATAATGAATAATCCCTCTGATATCAAGAAAAGGTTAGCAACGTTGTTGCAACAAGTTCATGAACTTAATTGTCAGACCGTGTATGTCTTTAGTTGGAGGGTTTCAGTTCAGCTAGACGTCAGGTGATTCTCAATGATGGATGTTCTGTAGTTTAGTTGTAATGTTGATGTGTGCGTGAGAGGTGGTAAGCACAGCATTTATCTAATCTGCTATCTTGACTGGAAATCTCCTCTTGCACTTTCTAACTATGTCATGTTGACCCCTATCCTTGTAGCTCTCTGGATGATCACCTCCTTGGTGAGTGCTCACCTGTCTTGTATTTCTGCCCATTGGAATACTTGTTCCATATTCAGTGGTGTAATCTGCATGGAACTCTAACTTGAAATAGCCCATAGTAAATTAATCATCTTATCCTGCCCCTAAACTGGATCCTTTCCCCAAAGTTTCATTTCTTGTGACAGCACCACTATTTTCCCATTCTTTCAGATGAACTCTAGGGCCTTATAGCTCTCATACATTATCATCCTAATTAAGTTCTAAACTGTGTAGTGCTGAGACTCACATTTGGCTTATTTCACTTTTTCATCTCTGTAACTGATCTATTCCCCTGTGCTGTTGCTTTTGACTCTAAAATGTCTACTGAATTGGGGTGGTTCTTCTCATGGCAGCAGCCAGTCCAGGCCCTGGTTATTTCACACCAGGAGCTCGGCAGTTGACTTCTGATCATCTCCCTCTCCTCAGCGTCTTCTCACTCTTACTCCTTTTGCTGATCATTGCTAGTCTCATCTTCCTGAAGCACCATCTTCACAAAGTGACTTTCTGTATCGGAATCTAAGATGGCTCATTCTGTCCATCAGCTAGCATTCATGCCCAGGGCTTGGCCTCAGACCTAGCACATCTTCCCCATCCCATGTCACTATTCTCTGTGGCCAGGTCCACAGTGTGTGTGGTGGGCTCAGGACATGGCTCTCACTATACAGTTTTAAGAGGTTACTTAGTTGCTGGTATCTCAATTTTCCTATTTGTAAAATGGGCAAATAAGACCACGTGTCTTATTATCATTATGTTAATATTTTTCACTATCATTAATGTTAGTAAAGCACACATAGTATATCTGCCAACCTTGCATATGTCAGACTCACTTCCATGCAACCTCCTATTATTCCCTTCTTTTGGGAACTGGGAACTGGAATGGCTTCCCTTCTTTTCTCTGCTTAGATATATTCCACTTCGGTTTCAAAATCCATCTAATGATGCCCTTGTCATTCAACAAACATTTACTGTGTTATCTACTAAGTGCCAGGTATACTGAGAGGTTTTCAAGGCACAAGTGAGTGAAATAAGCTTTCTCCTCATCTGGTCAGGGGTCAGATAAATGAGTGAAGGTGCAGTGACAAAAGACTCTCAGATGAAATAGGAGCACAGAGAGGATGTCTGACCCAACCTACAGGCTGCTACAGGAGGTGAGCACTGAACTGGTGGCTGGTGATGGCAGCACACAGAGTAAGAGAGGGTATTTGAGGCAGTGGTAGCAACTGTGCAAGGATGAGAACAACACGCAGGGACTTGGGATGGGCACAATTCTGTAGGCCAGAGTGGGAGGACCATGTGGGGATGTGGAAGGTAAGACCAGAAAGCCACGCAAGGACAGTCCATGCAGGTCTCAGTGGCATGCTGAAGCTGTTGTGGGAGACTAGGGATTGTTTTAAGTTGGGCAGAGACACACCCAGAATTCTCCCTTCTTTACCATGCTCCCTCACTCCCAGGACGCGGTTGCTCTGTACACACATGTAGGGCTGGGGCTGGATCCAGGTGGCTGCCCTCCCCAGGACCTCTTTCTTAGAAGGTCAGTGATGACTCGAGGGACTGGGAGCACAGCAACAAGTGAGGGAAGAAGAGCCACTTGCAGTCTTAAAAAAAGGTAGAACTTCAGATGAATGGCTTGAAAGTCACGAACGAATGACTTGCTATTGTATTCTCAGCTGAACTCCCCATTACATGCAATGTTGTTTCAGTGGCAAAACCATACATTATTTGATTATAGATACAACAGGTTTTAATTCTGTCGGCCCCGTCATGAAGCTGATGCATGCTCTGTAGACTGGTAAAAATTCATAACCAGGGACAGAGGGGCAGACTCTGTATACTCTTGAAGGCGCGGGATCACAGGTAGCCATCCCCCCAAACAGCCAGCCAGCTCCTGGCACATTCAGTCAATTCTCCGTTACCAGGAGTGGAAGAAGAGCTGAGCATGCAGGGTATACTGGGGAAAAGATGTTGGCCTCTCTGTTCCATGTGGACCAATACTTGGCAGGAGGAAGCCACCAGGCAGATTCTGTGAGCTACTTGGGAGAAGGAGAAGGGATCAGGGTTCTCTCCAAATCTCCAGCCTCTGGGTGACCTTCCCACCTGCTCCTTATTCCCTGCTGGAAAGGAAGGCCTAAACCAAGATTAAGTTAAATTGATTGCAGGAAGTGCTCAATGAACATTTTATAACTAGTTTAACTCCTTGGAGTGACCCAGGGATTTCCTTCAATTGAAAAAAAAACAAGTAAGACCTCACTAGGGAAAATAATACCTTTGTCAAAGGAATGTTAGTCAAAGAAATCTTCTTTAAAAGAAAATTGTTTTAAATATGAAACTTTTTTGCAGCATTAGAGTAAGCGATGGGACTTATCTGATCCTTAATAAAAACCAGTATCATAAGGCATGTTTATATTAAAATCAGATCTATTTTCCCTCTGTACAGCATCTTGTACTATGTTGAGATATAATTTACTTTAAAAATAAATATAAGGTTGACCAGATCACCTGTGACTTTGTGTGGACAGAAGGGCAGGACAGAGTCACTGAGCAGTGAGAATGCAGGACCCGGAGCCCACGGGGCTAAGAGAGCCCTGGGCACAGAATGCCCTGGGGTGGGCGCTCTCCCAGAGAAGATGCTGCTGAGGACAGCAGCTGCCAGGACTCAAGGCTGAGATGCTTATACATTGGTGCTTCCTCAAATTCAGTCTGTGGTGCTGGACTGGAGGCTTGGCCCCTCTGCCTAAATGAGCCCAAGGCCAATGGCCACGGAGCACAGAGGTGGTAGGTGCTGGGATAAGGTTAGAGAGAGGAGGGCAAAATCAATTGGAATTTCTTAATTTCCACAAAATCATGCCTGCTTCTCCCTCTTAAATGTGATACAGTGGATTCAGTGCCTAAGCAATTCTCAGCAGCTGGGCGTGTTCCATCCCAGGGCCCCAGAGCAGCTCTGCTCACCTCATCCACCGTCCATCGGGCCACCTTGCCTGCCTGGATGTCGGCCACACCTGGAAGCAGCTTGCAGTGTTGCTCCCTGCCGAGGGGGAGGTCCCGGAAAGGGTGGGTCGACAAGGATGCCATGAAGACCGACTGGTGCAGCGCCCGCTGTGTCTGCTCAGCAGAGTATTCTGAAAGACAGGCAGGGGAGGGAAGCACCACCAGTGCGAATTAGTGAGCAGCATACAGGTCAGCCTCTCATTACGGAGGTCTAGAGTCAGGTTGGAGAAAATGCAGACTGAAGGACAGTGGAAACCCTGGTCCTCTGGTCACACAACGTCATTGCCAGGAGTCCCTGAGCACAGCCAATACCACTGTTCTGTTTCAAAACAATGGTCATGAAAACCAACTGTTATGAAAGTCCTGTAAACTATCGCTGTTTGCTAAGCAGCTTGAGTAATCTTTATGACACACTGTTTGATGCCAACGGAGAGCTAGTGTATCACTGCCATTGGCTTCTCTGTCTCTAAATCAGGAGTCAGAGGAGCACAGAGCCTCGCTGAATGGGGCTATTAAGCACATGGGCACACGAGCCACCTGGAATGTACATCAGTTCTTCCTGGAGGCCACTTCATAGGTCCCCTGGGGGGCACTGAACATGGAATGCTACAGCAGCAGGGTCCCCGTGAGAACCTGGGTGGCAGCTGCTGCTGCGGCTCCCAGCAAGCCCTGATGACCTCACTGAGACTTGCGGAAAGCAGCGGCAGTTGAGATGCAACTGCCCTGGCACAGGCACTCTTAAATGGGTGCTCTCTTTTCTGAGCAGAAGCTCTGAATGTGCCGCGGTTCTGCAGCATGAAGAGCAATGGCTGCTGCTTGCCTAAGACTGGCTGCTGTCACCAAGGAGCAAGGCTTCACTTTTGCCACATCATTCTCCCAGCCTTTGTGTAGTTTTCCACTTTCAAGAGTGACTTTACTCTTGTGTTATATCCAACATTTAGGTGGGGCCATTGATCTCTCAATTCCCTTCTAATTTTGCTTTGAATGTACAAATGGGTAAGGAACAAAAACATAGCCATTTCAGAGAACACTCATGCCTTTATGACATCTTTTAAGATACTTTCAACACACATTAGCAAAATAGTTGATATTTTAAGACTTTGAAGAGCAAGGCCACAAAAGGAAATGTTTTAAGCCCTCTAAAAGCCTACCTTTCCTAATGCAAATGGCAGGTTAAGTAAGCAGTAGTCACATAATTTAAAGTCTATTATGATAATTTGTTTCACTAAGAGTCTGAAAAGCTATTATGCTAATATTTCCACCTCAAATTAATTACAGTTTCTAGTAGGTGAGGCTAACTGGCACTTTGCATGGTCACCTAGTCACATACCCCATAGCGATCAGAGAGGTTCTAAGCCATGAAGGTGTCCATCACCACCCTGGCTGCTCGGCACAGACATCCTGAATGCTTACTGATGCCTGCTGTCTACACAGATAAAGAGACAGCAGAATTGTGGCCTTCTCACAAGTTCTTGTGCTCCAGTTGCAAGCAGCAGCAAATTTGTCTCTAAATGCTGATTGTCCAGCACTGACCTTTTTAGTATGTAAATAGGTTATCGCCTTCGTGTAGATTAGCCCCCAGTGTAAAGCTACAGGTTCTGAAGGGAAACTTCACATCTTCTTCGGAAAGCCAGTATGTTTACAAATGTGAATGTTCTTTAATGAAGTTATAATTAGGATGGACAAGGAGCATGCACAAAACAAACCCTGGAAACCCAGAGTGGGAGCGTCACAGAGGAAGTCTGCAGTTACAGCCACACATAATCACCGAGGGTTTTCCTGGGAGACCAACAGTTAAAGCTATGTATTCTTAGGGATTAAGACTTGAGCCAAAGCCGGGCTTTATTCTGGAAAAGCATCACTGGATCAATCAATCAGTTGTTTTTGCTGAATAACATGGTCTTAAAAAGGAAAAAACAAAACAAAAAAAACAAAAAAACACATGTATATCTCTAATCCATGCCCTGGGTAAATCAATTATGCATTGTTTCCAAAAATGTGTAAGACTCTGCAAAGACACAATTAATGAATACTGTGTTTTGAAGGCATAGAGATGTTGAGTGATGGTCATCAGATTCCTGTGATTCACAAATAAAAGCTGAAGGTATGTAAGAAAACCACTGTGCTTCCAAGCAAGGAAATTTTCCACACTGTAATTCTGGAA